>NC_057386.1:73459242-73759242 GCF_019320065.1 Cervus canadensis
TGGATTCCTTTTACTTCTTTTTCTGCTCTGATTGCTGTGGCCAACACTTCCAAAACTATGTTGAATAGTAGTGGTGAGAGTGGGCACCCTTGTCTTGTTCCTGACTTTAAGGGAAATGCTTTCAATTTTTCACCATTGAGGATAATGCTTGCTGTGGGTTTGTCATATATAGTTTTTATTATGTTGAGGTATGTTCCTTCTGTTCCTGCTTTCTGGAGAGTTTTGATCATAAATGGATGTTGAATTTTGTCAAAGGCTTTTTCTGCATCTATTGAGATAATCATATGGTTTTTATCTTTCAATTTGTTAATGTGGTGTATTACATTGATTGATTTGCGGATATTAACGAATCCTTGCATTCCTGAGATAAAACCCACTTGGTCATGATGTATGATCTTTTTAATATGTTGTTGGATTCTGTTTGCTAGAATTTTGTTAAGGATTTTTGCATCTATGTTCATCAGTGATATTGGCCTGTAGTTTTCTTTTTTTGTGACATCTTTGTCTGGTTTTGGTATTAGGATGATGGTATTTGTCCATTTCTTCCAAGTTGTCCATTTTATTCGCATAGAGCTGCTGGTAGTAGTCTCTTATGATCCGTTGTATTTACATGTTTTCTGTTGTGATCTCTCCATTTTCATTTCTAATTTTGTTGATTTGGTTCTTCTCCCTTTCTTTCTTGATGAGTCTGGCTAACGGTTTGTCAATTTTGTTTACCTTTTCAAAAAACCAGCTTTTAGCTTTGCTGATTTTTGCTATGGTCTCTTTTGTTTGTTTTGCATTTATTTCTGCCCTAATTTTTAAGATTTCTTTCCTTCTACTAACCCTGGGGTTCTTCATTTCTTCCTTCTCTAGTTGCTTTAGGTGTAGAGTTAGGTTATCTGTTTGACTTTTTTCTTGTTTCTTGATGTAAGCCTGTAATGCTATGAACCTTCCCCTTAGCACTGCTTTTACAGTGTCCCATAGGTTTTGGGTTGTTGTGTTTTCATTTTCATCCATTTCTATGCATTTTTTATTTCTTTTTTGATTTCTTCTATGATTTGTTGGTTATTCAGAAGTGTGTTATTTAGCCTCCATATGTTTGAATTTTTAATGGTTTTTCCCTGTAATTGATATCTAGTCTTACTGCACTGTGGTCAGAAAAGATGACAGGAATGATTCAATTTTTTTGAATTTCCCAAGGCTAAATTTATGGCCCAGGATGTGATCTGTTCTGGAAACGGTTCTGTGTGCACTTGAGAAAAAGGTGAAATTGATTTTTGGGGGTGAAATGTCCTATAGATATCAATTATATCTAGCTGGTCCATTGTGTCATTTAAAGTTTGTGTTTCCTTGTTAATTTTCTGTTTAGTTGATCTATCCATAGGTGTGAGTGGGGTATTAAATTCTCCCACTATTATTGTGTTATTGTTAATTTCCCCTTTCATTCTTGTTCGCATTTGCCTTACATATTGCAGTGCTCCTATGTTGGGTGCATATATATTTATAATTGTTATATCTTCTTCTTGGATTGATCCTTTGATCATTAGGTAGTGTCCTTCTTTGTCTCTTTTCATAGCCTTTAAAGTCTATTTTATCTGATATGAGTATTGCGAATCCTGCTTTCTTTTGGTCTCCATTTGCTTTAAATATTTTTTTCCAGCTCTTCACTTTCAGTCTGTATGTGTCCCTTGTTTTGAGGTGGGTCTCTTGTAGACAGCATATATAGGGGTGTTGCTTTTTTATCCATTCAGCCAGTCTTTGTCTTTTGATTGGGGCATTCAACCCATTAACATTTAAGGTAATTATTGATAAGAATGGCCCCGTTGCCATTTACTTTGTTGTTTTGGTTTCGCGTTCATAAAACACATACAATGTGTTTCCTGTCTAGAGAAGATCCTTTAGCATTTGTTGAAGAGCTGGTTTGGTGGTGCTGAATTCTCTCAGCTTTTGCTTGTCTGTAAAGCTTTTGAATTCTCCTTCATATCTGAATGAGATCCTTGCTGGGTACAGTAATCTGGGTTGTAGGTTCTTCTCTTTCATTACTTTCAGTATGTCCTGCCATTCCCTTCTGGCCTGAAGAGTTTCTGTTGATAGATCAGCTGTTATCCTTATGGGAATCCCCTTGTGTGTTATTTGTTGTTTCTCCCTTGCTGCTTTTAATATTTGTTCTTTGTGTTTGATCTTTGTTAATTTGACTAATACGTGTCTTGGGGTGTTTCGCCTTGGGTTTATCCTGTTTGGGACTCTGGGTTTCTTGGACTTGCGTCACTATTTCCTTCCCCATTTTAGGGAAGTTTTCATCTATTATCTCCTCGAGTATTTTCTCATGGCCTTTCTTTTTGTCCTCTTTTTCTGGGACTCCTATGATTCGAATGTTGGGGCATTTCACATTGTCCCAGAGGTCCCTGAGGTTGTCCTCATTTCTTTTAATTCTTTTTTCTTTTTTCCTCTCTGCTTCATTTATTCCACCATTTTATCTTCCACCTCACTTGTCCTATCTTCTGCCTCTGTTATTCTACTGTTGGTTCCTTCCAGAGTGTTTTTTATCTCACTTATTGCATTATTCATTTTTAAGTGACTCTTTTTTATTTCTTCTAGGTCCTTGTTAAACATTTCTTCCATTGTCTCAATCCTTGTCTCCAGGTTATTTATCTGTAACTCTATTTTGTTTTCAAGGTTTTGGATCATTTTTGTTATCATTATTCTAAATTCTTTTTCAGGTAGATTCCCTATCTCCTCTTTTGTTTGGCTATGTGGGCATTTTTCATGTTCCTTTACCTGTTGGGTATTTCTCTGCCTTTTCATCTTATTTAGATTGCTGTGTTTGGGGTGGCTTTTCTGTATTCTGGTAGTCTGTGGTTCCTTTTTATTGTGGAGGTTTCTCCCAGTGGGTGGGGTTGGATGATTGGCTTGTCGAGGTTTCCTGCTTAGGGAAGCTTGCTTTGGTGTTCTGGTGGGTGGAGCTGGGTTTCTTCTCTCTGGAGAGCAATGGAGTGTCCAGTAGTGAGTTTTGAGATGGGTCTATGGTTTTGGTGTGACTTTCGGTAGCCTGTATATTGACGCTCAGGGCTATGTTCCTGCGTAGCTGGAGAATTTGCTTGGTATGTCTTGCTCTGCAACTTATTGACTCTTGGGTGGTGGTTGTTTTCAGTGTAGGTATGGAGGCTTTTGGATGATCTCTTATTAAGTAATGTTCCCTATAGTCAGGAGTTCTCTGGTATTCTCAGGTTTTGGGCTTAAGCCTCTTGCCTCTGGATTTCTGTCTTATTCTTCCAGTAGCCTCAAGACTTCTCCCTCCATACAGCACTGATAATAAAACTTCTAGGTTAATGGTGAAAGGATTATCCACAGTGAGGGACACCCAGAGAGTTTCACAGAGTTACATGAAGAAGAGAAGAGGGAGGAAGGATTTAGAGCTGATCAGGAGGAGAAAAAGGGGGATTCAAGAGGAGAGAGACAGATCTAGGCAGTACTCTGTTCCCCAAGTGTTCTCCACAGCCCAGAACACCCACAGAGATTCACAGAATTGGATTGAGAAGAGAAGGCGGAGGGAGGAAATAGAGGTGATCTGGGGGAGAAAAAGGAGAGTCAAAAGGGGGAGAGAGTAATCAAACCAGTAATCACACTCCTGAGTAAAAATGGGTGCTGAAGGTTGGATTCTTAAATGTCCAAAATTGATATCAAATACTGAAAAACAACGATTAAAAATCTAGAGTAGAGGTTAGACTTTTAAAAATACAATATTCAAAAACAACAAAAACACAGAAAATTTAAGAAATATATATGAAGTTTGCTTTAAAAATAGGGTCCTTTTTTTTTTTTTTTTGCCAGGTTATAGTGGGTTATAAAAATGAAAACTAAGGCGTATTAGAGTAGTTAATAGAGGACTTAAAAAAAAAAGAGAAAATTTTTTTAATTAAAAAAATAATAGTAATAGTAAAAATGTATCTAGGAATTTCTCTGGAGCTGTTGCAAGCAGTGTGGGTTTGGTTCAGTTTCATATAGCTCCTTGTTGCAGCTTACACTTCTCAGATATCTATAGGCCCCTTCCGGTGTAGTCAGTGTTACCTACAGGGATTTTAATCTGTTGCACTGGTCACTTCTGAAGCAGTTCCCTTTGTTTATTTGGCTTCTCTTTGCAGGTCTCTTCAGTGTCTAATTTCTGCCCTGACACAGCAGGCGGAGGTGGTCTCTTGTTTAGGTTCACTTGTTCCGTGGTGCTGCGGGGAGGGAGGGGCGCTGCAGACAAATGTCAGTGGCCTGTGTGGGGAGCACTTTCAGTTTTACGGCCACACTGGGCTTGCCCCTGCTCACGGCGCGTGTACTACACTGCTCAGGCTCCAGGCTGCTCTCCAGGGAGCGGGCCCTGCGTTGAGTGCGGTTCCAGTTTTCGGGTCCTCCACAAAAGCTCGGACTCGGTTGCGCCTGCGTTTTGTGCCTTCCCCGCCCGAGCAGCTCAGGCAGCCAGGAGCTTGACGGGTGCACTCTCCCCGGGTGCAGCGCCTTCTCCCCTCCGTGGTCCCAGCCTCAGTTTCCGCGTGCGCCAGTTGGGTGTGCCTTGTGTCTGTTCTACGGAGCTGGTCTTTAGCCGCGACCCTCCCAGCGGATATCAACCATCCAGAGTCTCAGGAAGTCTTTGGTTAGAAACTGGAAGCCTGTTTGCAGTTTGGTAGGGATGCCATCTCTGGGGCTCAGTTTGCCCCTTTCCCCTCCCCGCTGCCTCCTACCTCCAGCGGGGGATGGGCCGGTTCGCCGCTGGCTAGCTCTCCTCTAGAATTGCTCAGTCCTTTGTTCTGGGAACAGGCGGGTAGTGCATCCCACGGTTTAAGTTGCTATCTCGTGTTAGCTCCCTCCGATTGCCCTCAGGGCCCTCAGGCCCGGTCCTTACCCTAAGCAATGCCGCCCGCTCCTCTCCATTCCGCCCCCACTTGCTGGTGGTGGATGTGAGCGTCTGGGGTACTTTTCTGCTGGGAGTTGCTTTTAGGCATGTAATCTGTGGGTTTTATTTATTTTTCCTCCCAGTTAGGTTGACCTCCAGATTCGAAAACTTCCCCCAGACCTGCCAGTGAGAGGGTTTCCTGGTGCTTGGAAACTTCTCTATTACGACTCCCTTCCTGGGACGGATCTCTGTCCCTAACTCTATTGTCTCTCTTTTTATCTTTTATATTTTGTCCTACCTCCTTTCAAAGACAATGGGCTGCTTTTCTGGGTGTCTGATGTCCTCTGCTAGAGGTCAGAAGTTGTTTTGTGAAGTTTGCTCAGCGTTCAAATTATCTTTTGATGAATATGTGGGGGAGAAAGTGGTCCCCCCGCCCTATTCCTCTGCCATCTTAGCTCCCTCCCTCATGTCTCTGCTTTTTAATATGCTGTCTAGTTTGGTCATAATTTTTCTTCCAAGGAGCAATCGTCTTTTAATTTCATGGCTGCAGTCACCATCTACAGTGATTTTGGAGCCTCCCAAAATAAAGCCTGTCACTGTTTCCACTGTTTCCCCATCTATTTGCCAGGAAGTGATGGGAACAGATGCCATGATCTTAGTTTTCTGAATGTTGAGTTTTAAGCCAGCTTTTTCACTCTCCTCTTTCACTTTCATCAAGAGGCTCTTTAGTTCTTCTTCACTTTCTGCCATGGGAGTGTCATCTGCATGTCTGAGGTTACTGAAATTTCTCCTGGCAATCTTGATTCCAGCTTGTGCTTCTTCCAGCCCAGCGTTTCTCATGATGTACTCTGCATATAAGTTAAATAAGCAGGGTGACAGTATACAGCCTTGGCGTACTCCTTTCCCGATTTAGAACCAGTCTGTTGTTCCATGTCCAGTTCTACCTGTTGCTTCCTGACCTGCATACAGGTTTCTCAAGAGGCAGGTCAGGTGGTCTGGTATTCCCATCTCTTTCACAATTTTCCAGTTTATTGTGATCCACACAGTCTTCGAAAGGCTTTCAAAAGGCTTTGTTGTGATCCACAGTCTTCAAAGCCTTGAAGTAGATGTTTTTCTGGAATTCGCTTGCTTTTTCTATGATCCAACGGATGTTGGCAATTTGATCTGTGGTTCCTCTGCCTTTTCTAAATTCAGCTTGAACATCTGGAAGTTCACGGTTCACAATCTGTCAAAGCCTGGCTTGGAGAATTTTGACCATTACTTTGGTAGCATGTGAGATGAGTGCAATTGTGTGGTAGTTTGAGCATTCTTTGGCATTGCCTTTCTTTGGGATTGGAATGAAAACAGACCTTTTCCAGTCTTGTGGCCACTTCTGAGTTTTCCAAATTTGCTGGCATATTGAGTGCAGCACTTTTACGGCATCATCCTTTAGGATTTGAAATAGCTCAGTTGGAATTCCATCACCTCCACTAGCACTGTTTGTAGTGATGCTTCCTAAGGCCCACTTGACTTCCACTTCAGGATGTCTGGCTCTAGGTGAGTGATCATATCATTGTGATTATCTGCATTGTGAAGATCTTTGTATAGTTTTTCTGTGTATTCTTGCCACCTCTTCTTAATATCTTCTGCTTCTGTTAGGTCCATACCATTTCTGTCCTTTATTGTGCCTATCTTTGCATGAAATGTTCCCTTGGTATCTTTGATTTTCTTGACAAGATCTCTAGTCTTTCCCATTCTATTGTTTTCCTCTTTGTTTGCATTAATCACTGAGAAAGACTTTCTTATCTCTCCTTGCTATTCTTTGGAACTTTGCATTCAAATGGGTATATCTTTTCTTTTCTCCTTTGCCTTTAGCATCTCTTCTTTTCTCAGCTATTTGTAAGGCCTCCTCAAGCAACCATTTTGCCTTTTTGCCTTTCTTTTTTTGGGGATGGTCTTGATCCCTGCCTCCTATACAATGTCATGAACCTCCATCCATATTTCTTCAGGCACCCTGTCTATCAGATCTAATCCTTTGACTCTATTTGTCACTTCCAGTGTACAGTTGTAAGGGATTTGATTTAGGTCATACCTGAATGACCTAGTTAGGTCTAGTGGTTTTCCCTACTTTCTTTAAGTCTGAATTTGACAATAAGGAGTTCATGATCTGAGCCACAGTCACTCCCAGTCTTGTTTTTGCTGCCTGTATAGAGCTTCTCCATCTTTGGCTGCAAAGAATATAATCAGTCTGATTTTGTTTGGTGTTGACCATCTGATGATGTCCATGTGTAGGGTCTTCTCTTGTGTTGTTGGAAGAGGGTGTTTGCTATGATCAGTGTGTTCTCTTGGCAAAACTCTGTTAGTCTTTGCCCTGCTTCATTCTGTCCTCCAAGACCAAATTTGCGTTTTACTCCAGGTATTTCTTGACTTCCTACTTTTGTATTCCAGTCCCCTCTAATGAAAAGGACATCTTTCTTGGGTGTTAGTTCTACAAGGTCTTGTAGGTCTTCATCGAACCATTCAACTTCAGCTTCTTCAGCATTACTGGTCGGGGCATAGACTTGGATTACTGTGATATTGAATGGTTTGCCTTGGAAATGAATAGAGATTGTTCTGTCATTTTTGAGATTGCATCCAAGTACTGCATTTCAGACTCTTTTGTTGACTGTGAAGGCTAGTCCATTTCTTCTAAGGGATTCTTGCCCATAGTAATAGATATAATGGTCATCTGAGTTAAATTCACCCACTCCAGTCCATTTTAGTTTGCGATAGACTTTTAAAATACTCAGTGTGCAATAGACTTTTAAAATATTCAGTTTGCAATAGACTTTTAAAATATCCTGTCTGGTCTTCAGATTTAAAATATGAAAAATACTTGTTCAAAGAAGTTTATCATGAGTGTCACAAGAAACTATCTCCAAATGTTAGAAATATAAGAATTTTTCAAATTGGTATGGCTGAAAAACATGGAAGAAATAAAAAAAATTAAAAATAGGGACCATTGCAAGTAAAGCTGTGCCAAATTTATTTAAAACACCTACTTAAACAACTGGAATGTCAGAGTGCCTGTAATTACCACCTCTGAATTTCCTGTCGAGTTTATTTTGCAGTACTTTAGTTGGAAGTCTTTTATTCCAGTTTGTGGAGAGATGAAGGGAAAAAAGTAAATACATAGTAAGAAAAAAAAAAAAGGAAAAAATTTAAATGTAAGAATAAAAGACCTAAGTTTCACAAACACTGGGGTTCATTAACATACAAAGAAGCTCTGTGCCCCAAGAAGCTAATGTCTGAGCAGATAAACAACACAGTTGTTTGCTTTTTCTAGTCTGAGCCTGAAATCTTCCTTGAGTTTAATGAAAGACAGTTCTATGAGCTGTGTGAGTGAAAACAGAAGAAGGAAAAATAAACCAAGGCCCTTAAGGCAGTGGTCCCCAACTTTTTTGGCACTAGACCCCAGTTTCATGGAAGACACTTTTTCCCCTGACTGGGGTTGGTGGGAGGTGGTTTCAAGATGATTCAAGTGCATTACATTTATTGTGCACTTTATTTCTATTATTATTATTGCATTAGCTCCACCTCAGATCATCAGGTCCCAGAGTTTGGGGACCCCTGCCTTAAGGGAAAAAATGAAAACAGGTATCTAATCTTGGGAAAGAGTGATTATATAAATTTGGACCTGCTATTGTATTGACTCTTTTGAATACTAGGGATATTGAGAGAAACCTCTAGTTATCTTTGGTTCCTTATCAATAAAAAATTGAAAACAATCATATGTTTTTCAATGGATACTGAAATGTGAATGCAAGATTTATGGAGAAATTTCTTAATGCTTTAGAAAAGAGCTTAGGAGAATATGGTGTAAGTGCATTTATTTAAACAGAATGAGCACCTGGAATGTGTTCATTTCATTTATTACTGTAGTATGAACACTTTTATTTGTTTGCAGTTATCAGCACTTAGTATTCTCAGGCTTTTGAATATTAGTCGTTTTAATGGAGATGTAGTGATATCTCATTGTAATTCCATGGAATTCTCCAGGCAAGAATACTGGAGTGGGTTGCCATTTCCTTCTCCAGGGGATTTTCCTTACTCGGGGCTCAAACCCAGGTCTCCTGCATTGCACAGATTCTTTGCCATCTGAACCACCAGGGAATGATAATTAATAATATCAACCATCTTTTCAAGTGCTTGCTTGCCATTCATGTATTTTCTTTGTTGAAGTGTTAGTTAATGTATTTATATTGGGTTGTTAGTTTTTCTCTTATTTAGGTAATGTGAGTTCCATATATATTCTGGATATGAGTCCTTTATCATATAAAATGTTTTGGAAATAATTCCCCCAATATGAGACTCACCATTAAATGAGATTTTTAGCTATAAATTTTCTACTGATGTCTTTTATCAGGTTGATGAAGTTTCCTTTAATTCTTAATTTGTTGAGAACTCATCATTAATGGTTGGTGAATTTTTGCTCAAATGCTCTTCCCCCATCTTTTGAGACAAATCATGTGGCTTTTCTCATGTTAATGTGGATAATTACATTGATTGATCTATAAATATTAAGTCAACCTTGTATTTCTAAAATAAAACCTGCATGCTCATGATGTATTATCCTTTTTCTTTATTATTGGAGTCTTTCTGTTAATATTTTAAAAGAAATTTTGCATATATATTCATGAGAAATATAGGTCTGTAATTTTCTCATGATTCCTTTGCTTTTAGCATCAAGATAATATTGACCTCATTATATTAAATGAGTTGGGAAGTGTATTGGGATTCCCCAAGGCCATCTTCAGCTTGATGGCTCACTGGAAGTCTCAGAGGACTCAGAAAACTAGTATACTAATGATCCGGTTTATTACAGTGAGAAGTGAAGGTGAAAGTCACTCAGTCGTCCGACTCTTTGTGACTCCATGGACTATACAGTCCATGGAATTCTCCTGGCCAGAATACTGAAGTAGGTATCCTTTCCCTTCTCCAGGGGATCTTCCCAACCCAGGGATTGAAGCCAGGTCTCCTGCAAGATTGCCGAGAGAAATATCAATAACCTCAGATATGCAGATGACACCACCCTTATGGCAGAAAGTGAAGGTGAACTAAAAAGCCTCTTGATGAAAGTGAAAGAGGAGAGTCAAAAAGTTGGCTTAAAGCTTAACATTCAGAAAACTAAGATCATGGCATCTGGTCCCATCACCTCATGGGAAATAGATGGGGAGACAGTGGAAACAGTGTCAGACTTTATTTTTTGGGGAGCCAAAATCACTACAGATGGTGACTGCAGCCATGAAATTAAAAGACACTTACTCCTTGGGAGGAAAGTTATGACCAACCTAGATAGCATATTAAAAAGCAGAGACATTACTTTGCCAACAAAGGTCCGTTTTCCAGTGGTCATGTATGGATGTGAGAGTTGGACTGTGAAGAAAGCTGAGTGCTAAAAAATTGATGCTTTTGAACTGTGGTGTTGGAGAAGACTCTTGAGAGTCCCTTGGACTGCAAGGAGATCCAACCAGTCCATCCTGAAGGAGATCAGTCCTGGGTGTTCATTGGAAGGACTGATGTTGAAGCTGAAACTCCAGTACTTTGGCCACCTCATGCGAAGAGCTGACTCATTTGGAAAAGGCCCTGAAGCTGGGAGGGATTGGGGGCAGGAGGAGAAGGGGTCGACAGAGGATGAGATGTCTGGATGGCATCACCGACTCGATGGGCATGAGTTTGAGTAAACTCCTGGGGTTTGTGATGGACAGGGAGGCCTGGTGTGCTATGATTCATGGGGTCGCAGAGTCGGACACTACTGAGCGACTGAACTATCCCAGGAAGTGGCCAAGGGCCAATACTAGAGAAAGGATGTTCTTGAGAATGTGCAGGGTTTGAACAACCGAGGCCTGTTGCATTAACACTTTCCTGCACAGGATGTAATGTTATGCCCGATGTCCGAATCCCCGAGCGGGAAGAGAGAAGGCTTCCAAGACAATGCAATTCACAAAAAGGGAAGTTTATTACTGACTCGAGCCAGGGCTCCTGCCACAACCAACGCAATGGTGCAGGGTCAGAGAGCCCTGAGCCGAAGTTGTTACCCAAATTTATAGGGTATGCATAAGCGGTTAGTAGCTGGCTTAAGCGGATTGGTTACATGTTTGCAAAGCAATTTTATTGGTCCAAACTTTCGCGGGCTTTTTTCAAACTTGGGTGTTCGTGGGCTTTTCAGCTTTCCCCTGATAGGTTCCCTTTTTCTTACTGGGTGCATGTTGATTGGCTGGCTCCAGGTGGCCTGATGAGGGTAGGGAATCTTACCATTTCAGGGGAAGCTGAAACTTAGGTCCAGGCCGCCTGTTATGGTGTTAGCCCTGGCAGCCTCACATTCCCCCCTGTCTTCTTGTTTCTGTAGAGGAATCTTTCTCTTCATCCTGGGCTACCATCTGATATTGTTGCCTCAATACCATAATCTGAATGGTATTTAGATGTTCTTTAATAAATGACACTAGCCAGTTTAAAATACAAGGGCCAAACGTGAGTGTTAATAGCACTATAAGTGGGCCCAGGAGGGTGGAAACTAAGGTGGTCAGCCTGGGGGAGCATTGAAACCAAGACTCAAACCATCTCTGCTGGGCCTCCCGTTCCCTCTTTCGTTGTGCCAGTCCTTCTCTCACTTTTGCCATAGATTCTCTTACCACTCCTGTATGGTCTGCATAGAAACAACATTCTTCTCCCAGAGCCGCACAGACCCCACCCTGTTGGAGAAAAATCAAGTCTAATCCTTTCCTATTCTGCAAGACCACCTCAGACAAGGAAGTCAGAGACTTCTCTAAGTGGCTGATTGATTCTTCTATGCGAGTTATATCTTCATCTATAGCGGCTCGTAGGTAGGAAAACCCTTGGCCTTGCAGAGATAGTGAAGCTATTCCTGTCCCTGCTCCTGCCAGCCCAAGACTGAACAAGGCTGCCATGGTGATCGCACTGATTGGCTCTCTCTTTTGTCTTAGCATTTCCCGGTCCCAATGTGAGTACATAACCTCTTCAGAGTGGTATAAGATTTTTGGCATTACAGCAACCAGGACACAGAATTCTTTACTCTGGTTAAAAATCTTCACATTTAAACATGGGGTTTGCCCAGTATGTGACCAAATCCACCAACCCCCAACCTCTGGCACAATCCAATTTTTGCCGTCTAAGTGTAGGTTACTAATAGTCCGGGCACAGAGGGGAGTTTTATCACGTGGCACTGTGCCCAAACAGAGTCCCTGTCCCCAAACTTCATTCATTGTGAGGCCAACCTTGCGTTCTTCCCATCGGCATTGGGGGGGGGGGGTCTGGCCTGAAGACAAGTTGTAAGAGACATTGAGGCCTATGGCCTCATAGAAGTGGGGGTGAAGATTATAACAAAGCCAACAGGATTGGGTCGCATTAGGGTTGGTATGGTTTAAGACCGTAAAGGCTGCATTCACTAAGGCCCACAGGGGGTCCTGAATTGCTGAGCTAGTGGTAACAGCCAGAGGGCCAGGGGTTTCCGTCAGTTTGCCTCTGAGGCTCGGGGTAGAGGAGATGTTAAATGTTCCCGGTGAGCTTGGTCTGGAGGTGGTTGGCTTGGGGGTCACCTTGTGCCCCTGTAATGTTTTGACCAGATTGGGACCTAAACTATGTACCTGCACCGGCTCAATAACCTGTTTAATGATTAAAAGCTTGCCTGGGTAAGGGCCAGGCCAATTTACGTGAAGCTGAAAACCCCAAGTCAGTCCTGAGGTCCAGCGGTTTTCCTTTTTCGCCCATTCCTGGTTAAATTGTACTCGTACCTGAGGCCCCTGGTGTCTGCGGTCCTTGAAGGTGAAGCTAACTAGATCTCTGTTTCCGACATCCCACCTCTGGGGTCCATCACAAGAGGTCACACAACTCCAGCTCCTGCAATAATAGCTTTCTATGCCACCACAGGTTTTCCAGTTATTTCTTACGTAGCCCGGGCAAGCCCAGAACCCCAACCTATGGTTTTTTATCCCATCCCTATAGTACTTATTATAGAGACCATCCTGCTTTGCGAAGAGGCTTGAGAGGTCGAAGTTCAGGTCCGGCCACCAGGTGTTCGGAGGGTGGATTCCTGAGGTCTTGTTGAGCAGCTCATGAGTTTGCCCGTCGTTGAGTTTCCAGGTGATCTTAGCAGGTTGATGGGGGTTATGACTGGTTGCTCCTGGGTTGATGAGAGCTGCCATCAGCAGGAGAATTAGGAGGCCTCCCAGCAGGCGAGTTTCAGTTTCAAAGAATTTGATGGGTGAGGACTCGCCTTCCATTCTGCTCGCGCTTTTTCCTGTTCTTCCGGTGTGGCTTGCCGCACGTGATTGCAGTGAACCCAGGGTCCAATCCCGTCGACCTTGACAGCGGTAGGAGTGGTAAGGAGAACAACATAAAGGCCTTTCCATCTAGGTTCTAATACTTTAGATTGGTGTCGTTTTACCCAAACCCAATCACCTGGGCCAATATTATGTGAGGGGAGGGCCCTCTTATTTTGGCCCTCGTGTATCTCTTGAATCAATTTCCAAACCTGGTTATGCACCTTACTTAATGCCATCAGAGTTTGCTGGAATTGTCCCAAAGTAGGGGGGTGGCAGGCATTTTCCTTCGAAAATAGGATACACAGGAGGGGGTCTTCCATACAGAATCTCAAAAGGGGTAAGATTCAGCTTATAAGGGGTGTTACATGCCCGAAAGAGTGCAAAGGGGAGGGGGGTCACCCAGTCCCCACCAGTCTCTATTGCCAACTTTGTCAAAGTTTCTTTTAGGGTCCAATTCATTCTCTCAACCTGTCCTGAGCTCTGGGGATTATATTCACAATGTAACTTCCATTTCATCCCCAGAGCTTGGGCCAGCCCTTGTACAATCTGGCTCACAAAAGCAGGTCCGTTATCAGAGCCCATAGTCACTGGCAGCCCGTACCTAGGCACTATCTCCTCTAAGATCTTTTTAGCAACCACTATTGCTGTCTCTCCCTTAGTGGGGAAGGCCTCCACCCACCCCGAGAAGATATCTACCAGAACCAACAGATAGCGGTACCCGTACTTGCCTGGCCTTACCTCAGTGAAATCTATCTCCCAGTGTTGCCCTGGCTTTTCCCCTCGGTACCTCATTCCCAAGTGCTGCTTCTTCTCTGCCCTCATCAGCTGGCACGCTTTGTAGGCTTGAATTATCTCTCGTACAGTTGCATTTTGTTGAGGGAACCTCAGGCCGGCCGTCTGGAGAAGTGTTAGGGTCTTTTTTTCTCCCAAGTGTGTAGTTGTGTGCAGATGTTCACACAGGTGACGACCCAGGGTGGCAGGCAATATCAGGTTGTTGTTTTGGTCTCGGTACCATCCAACATGGTCATCCTTCTGGGGGGTGGTATGCTTGTTGATCCAGGCGAGATCAGGGAGGGAATATTCGGGAACTGGTGGCAAGGTCCCCATACCAGGAGGTGGAAGTCCCACGGCTAATATGGGGGCGGCGTAGTCCCAGCTAGCCACTTCTCGAGCGGCCGCATCAGCGGCACGATTGCCCCGCGCCTTAGGGTCTTCTCCTTTCTGGTGACCAGGGACATGTACTATAGCTACTGCCCGGGGCAGTTGGACAGCTTCCAGGAGCCTGCGAATCTCGGGCAAATTTTTGACCTCTTTTCCCTCAGCTGTCCAAAATCCCTTTTCTTGGTATATGGGACCTTGCGTATGGGCAGTGCTGAAAGCATATCAGCTGTCAGTAAAAATGGTGACTCTCTTCCCTTTGGCTTGCTCCAGAGCCTGTATTAGGGCAATCAATTCTGCTTTTTGCGCAGAAGTGTTTGGGGGAAGTGTCTCAGCCCATATCGTCTGCCCTGAATCATCAACTATGGCGGCTCCCGCCTTCCTTTGCCCATCTTTTACATAGCTGCTCCCATCGGTGAACCATACTAGCTCACTGTTGCTTAGGGGTACATCAGTTAAGTCTTTCCTGCCGCCAGGGCCTCAGCCAGTATCTCACTGCAATCATGGAGAGGGCGGTCTTTTTCTGGGTTAGGTAGGAGCGTGGCCGGATTCAGGAAGCAAGGGGTCTGAAAACGCACCCATGGGGCATCGAGCAGCAAGGCCTGGTAGTGTGTCAAGCGGGAATTGGAGATCCACTTACCCGGCGGCTGCTTTAAAACCCCTTCGATGGCGTGGGGGGTGTAAACCAAGAGTTGCTGTCCGTATGTCAACTTGTCAGCGTCGCGGACGAGGAGGGCTGTAGCTGCAATGATGCGAAGGCAAGGGGGCCACCCAGCAGCCGCCGGGTCTAATTGCTTCGAAAGGTATGCTACCGGCCGCTTCCATGGTCCCCATTGTTGTGTCAAGACCTCCTTTCCTATTCCTTGCTTTTCATCTATAAACAGCTGGAATGGCTTATTTGGGTTAGGCAGGACAAGGGCTGGGGCTTCTAGTAGGGCCTGTCTGAGTGTCTGGAAAGCCTGTTTCATTGGCTCAGTCCAAGTCCAGTTTGGGGTCTCTTTACTTCCTTCATACAAGGGCCGGGCCTTCTCAGCAAACCCCATAATCCACAGTCTGCAATATCCAACAGTCCCCAGAAACTCTCTCACCTGGCGGGGGGTCTTGGGCTCTGATATCTGCAATATTGTTTCCTTCATGGCCTGGGTTAGCCACCTTTGCCCCTGCCTGATCTTATACCCCAAATAGGTGACCTCTTGCCAGGCTATTTGTGCCTTCTTTGTGCTAGCGTGATACTCCAAGGTGCCTAGGGTCTGTAAGAGGTCCCCAGTGGCACGGCTGCATGCCTCCTCTGTGGTTCCAGCCAACCTAAGGTCATGTACATATTGTAGCAGAATGACCTCTGGGCAGCAAGCCCGATATTCGTAGAGGTCCTCACTCGGAGCCTCATTAAACAAGGTAGGGGAGTTCTTGAACACCTGTGGGAGGCGGGTTAATTGTACTACTGGTTGGCCCTCCCCCTCGGTCCACTCAAAGGCAAATATCTCCTGGCTCTGGGCCGCCAGGGGTAGGCTGAAAAAAGCATCTTTCAAGTCCAATACGGTGTACCAAGTGTACTCAGGCAGTAAACTGCTCAGGAGGGTATACGGGTTAGGGACAGTAGGGTGTATGTCACTCACCCGTTTGTTGACTTCTCGCAGGTCTTGGGCAGGTCTGTAATCTGTCCCCCCGGCTTCTTCACTGGCAGTAAGGGGGTGTTCCAAGGGGATTGGCATCGCTTGAGAATTCCGGCATCCATGAGACATCGAATGTGGGGAGTGATCCCCCACCGAGCTTCCTGGCTCATGGGGTACTGTCTCACCCTCACAGGAATTGCCTCGGCCTTTAGCTCGATGACAACCGGATGTCTCTGTTTGGCTAGTCCCATTCCTGCCGTTTCTGCCCAGGCCAATGGGTATTTATGGACCCACGGTTGTACATCTGGTGCTATGGTCTCTGAGGGCTTAGGCGCAAAAAGTCTGTATTCATCTCTTAAGGCTAGGGATAAGACATGTATCAGTTGTCCAAGTCCATCCGTGACTGACATTCCCCCAGGGTCAAAATGGATCTGAGCATTAACTTTAGTCAACAAGTCTCTTCCAAGTAGAGGGGCTGGGCATTCTGGTATCACCAAAAATGAATGGGACACCTGGTGGGTCCCCAGATTTACTTTTCGTTCTGTGGTCCAGCAATATCTTTTTGTCCCCGTGGCTCCTTGCACTAAGCTGGTCTTCTTAGACATTGGTCCCAGTTTTTGATTTAAAATAGAGTGTTGGGCACCAGTATCTACCATGAAGCCAACGGGTTTCCCCTCCACATGTATGGTTACCCAGGACTCGGGGAGGGGTGCCGAGTCTTGACTCCCCTAGTCACTGTCTTCCCCCACATATAAAACTCGAGTTCCAGGGGAGATTTTCTCTCTCTGGGTCATTCCTCTCCTCGAGTCCCTCTTAGGGCACTCGTTTTTCCAGTGCCCCTGTTCTTTGCAGTAGGCGCACTGATCCTTCTTTAGGGACTGCCTTTTTGGTTTCTCTTTTTCTCCCATCCGGGGGTCTCGAGGTTCCCTCAATTCTGTTCCAGCCTTTATCCCCGCAAAAAGAATCTGGGCTAGCTCCCTCTGGTTCTTCCGGTTTTCCCTCGCCCTATGTTCCCTATCTTCTTTCCTGATCTTCTCAGCTAATTCCCTTTCCTCCCGCCGAATTCGTTCTTCCCTTTTTTCTGGGGTCTCCCTATTATTAAATACCTTTTCAGCTGCTTTCAGTAAATCCTGTATTGTCTGTTCTCCCAATCCCTCTATCTTTTGTAATTTCTTCCTAATATCTGGGGCTGCCTGATTTACAAACGCTAACAGAACTGCAGCACGTGACTCCTCAGCCTGGGGGTCCATAAGGGTATATTGCCTGAAAGCTTCCATCAGCCTCTCTAGGAAGGCTGCCGGGCTCTCAGTGGGCTCTTGCCTTACTAAATTTACCTTTGCCAAATTTGTCGGCTTTCTTGCTGCGGCCTGCAGGCCTGCCATCAGAGAATGGCGGTACACTCGGAGACGCTCCCTACCTTCCGCCTGCTCAAAATCCCAGTTAGGCCACAACAGAGGAAACCCCTCGTCCACGAGACGAGGCTGGGCGGTTGGCCTCCTGTTGGCCCCCAGGACCCGTTTCCGCGCTTCTGCCAGAATTTGCTCCTGTTCTTCTGTGGTGAAGAGCACCTGCAACAGCTGCTGACAATCGTCCCAGGTGGGGTTGTGAGTGAACAAAATGGAATCTAAGAGGTCAATGAGGCCTTGGGGTTTATCTGAGAAAGGAGGGTTTGGGGTCTTCCAATTGTACAGGTCACTCATGGAAAACGGCCAGTACTGATAGGTTCGCTCTCCATCCAGGTTAGTTGGTCCCACTCGGACGGGGAGCACCTGAACAGTGGATGAAGGTGACTCTGGGTCCCCAGGGTCTTGCCCACCCCTATTTCCCCTAGTTCTCCCCCAGGTCCCCATTGCTGGCCCCCCATCACGGTTGGTTCCCGTTGGCCCTCTTAATCCTCTTGGTTCACCCATGGGAGCTTCTCTCCTCGGAGGGGATTGCAAGGAGGGCACATATGGCAGAGGCCTCATCTCTATTTCTAGGTCTATCAGGTTTGGACAAGATGATTCCTGAAAGACTAGTTTTGGGTCCTCTTTCTTTTTAGTTTCTTCCAGGGGGGTCTCCACCACCAGGACCTGTGAATTGGAAGAACTAGGAAGTTTGTGAATGAAAGGTTTTAACCACTTAGGCGGATTTTCCACTAGATCCTGCCAAACCATGACATAGGGGACCTGATCTGGATGGCCCCAGGGATCCGGAGCCATAATCTTCTCCTTCACAGCCTGTATTACGGACGGTTGAAAGGTGCCTTCTGGAGGCCATCCAACCCGGAAGGCGGGCCACTCTGCAGAGCAAAAAGTTATTAATTTACTTTTCTTGACTAGCAAAGGCAAGTTATGTGCCCTGGCCCTGACATCTGAAAAATGGTCAGTCATGAGAGAAAGTGGGGTAGATTCTCCCTGACCCATGGTCAAAGAATAAATGGTAGGGAAGAGAGAGAGAGAAGAAGTCACTGAGAATGACCACCAAAAATCCTACCGGGAGTGGTGGCGGCCAAGAGGTTGGGCTTATGGTATGCTTTTGGAACTGTTTATGTGCCTGCGTCGTTGCACGGAAGTTTTCTTGCTGGGGGCGGGCACCCTAGGGGTTTCTAGCCCTTTCCATGACCCGCTTATCCTCTCACGGGAGTCTTCAAGTGGCAGGCGCCCTAATGGCCTTTAAGTGCCTGACCCGTGCCCACAAGAAGAATTTTAGGCCACGTCCTCAGTTAGGGATGTTAAAGGAGAGTTTCACCCGGTCGGGCTCTAGTTACTGAGGCTCACTTATTGTAGGGCCTTCAGAGTCTGCCAGAGTGTAGCCCTGGCCGGGACTCATCAGTTGCCCCCACAACCGTTCACCTGTTCACTGAAACTCCTGAAAAGAAAAGGAGTCGAGGGCAGAGAAGAAGAAGAGAAGGAGAATAAGTCAGAAGAGAGAGAAAAGAATGATGCACCAGAAGAGAACGAGACCAGAGACAATGCCGGCACACACAAAAACACGGAGAGCCGAAGACAAACACATGGACAGACAAACATCGGCTGACAACACAGCGCTGGGTTTTCGAGCCCCCTGAATTCTCTTGCCTCCTGGTAGCAGGTTCACCTTACCGAATGGCGTCCACTGTTCACCAGACTTGGGGTCGGGAGAGGAACTTTCCTTCCCGCAGAATCGGCTGCCTTCCAGCGCGTCCGCTGGCCTCGGCCTTACGCCAGCTGGAACATTTAATCCGTTCCCCCCCCTTTTTTTTTTTTTTTAACGTTCCCCCCTTTATAGAAAGCTTTCTTCTGTGCCAGATACCTTCCTGCTTCCCAGCAGGGCCTTGGATTTACACTGGACTTTCCTGTCCTGCCTGAGCACCGGTGCTACTATTTGTCTTTCCCCTCTGTCTTGGAAGTGTTCTCTTCCCCCGGTCAAGGGATCCTGGACGAGCCCCCAAATGTTATGCCCGATGTCCGAATCCCCGAGCGGGAAGAGAGAAGGCTTCCAAGACAATGCAATTTGCAAAAAGGGAAGTTTATTACTGACTCGATCCAGGGCTTCTGCCACAACCAACGCAGTGGTGCAGGGTCAGAGAGCCCTGAGCCGAAGTTGTTACCCAAATTTATAGGGTATGCATAAGCGGTTAGTAGCTGGCTTAAGCGGATTGGTTACATGTTTGCAAAGCAATTTTATTGGTCCAAACTTTCGCGGGCTTTTTTCAAACTTGGGTGTTCGTGGGCTTTTCAGCTTTCCCTTTGTTTCTTACTGGGCACATATTGATTGGCTGGCTCCAGGTTACCTGATGGGGGTAGGGAATCTTACCATTTTGGGGGAAGCTAAAACTTAGGTCCAGGCCACCTGTTATGGTGTTAGCCCTGGCAGCCTCACAGTATGTTTGTAGACTACTTTCTGAAAGAATTTGTGTAAGATTGGTCTTATTTCTTAGTAAATGTTGACTGTAATTTATCAGTGAGGGCATTTGTACCTCAAATGTTCCTCGTGGAAAGATCTTTAATTAAAAATGCAATTTACTTAGGACTATTTATATTGATGTAGGACTATTTATATTGTCTATTTTTTCTTGTGTCTTATTTGTAATTTGTATCTTTCAAAATTTTGTCCATTTTGGTTTGTTGTTAATTTTTGGGAGATATGGCCCTGCTGACACCTTGATTTGATTTATTGCCTCTGGAACAGTAAGATAATACTTTTATGATACTTTAAGCTATAAAATTTGCAACAGTTTTTTTTTCAGCAGCCCAACAAAAATAATGCTTTGAGTTTTTGTGGTCTGTCATAACTGTAATGGTACTGAAATTGGTAATTTGTGTCTTGAACTTTTTACCCCTCTGTGTAGAAGTTTATTGATTTTATTGATCTTTACGTTCTATTTGTTTGTCTCTTGCTTGTCTAATTTATATTTCATTTATTTTTATTCTTATCTTCATTATTTTATTCATTTTGTATAATTGGGGTTCCTAGCTTCTTAAAATGGAATCTTATATCATTGAGCTTGCCGTTCTCTTTTTTCTAATATTGGTTATTTAAATTTATAAATCTCCCTCTCAACATTGCTTTAGAACCAGCCCACAAACTTTGATATGTTTTATTTTTATTATCATTAAATTTTCTAATTTCTCTATAACCAAGGGATTCTTTGGAAGCTTAGTGGAGGGATGAAGACCAACCTCAGCCACAAATTTAACCCTTATGCATCCTAGTACTGTCTCCATTAGTTTCTGTGGCCTTTTGGTTGTTAGTGTATGACAACAGTTTTTTTAAAAATATTCTGTCCCGTTTTTATAATTATTGTGTACAAGAGAGTTTGCTCAGCCACTTTATGCTGTGGAGGCAATAAAGAGAGGCCATTTGTTAGACATCTTATCCTCTGTATCTTAATTGCCTCTTTTCATGCCTGCTCCCCTTTATTTTATTGTAGGCCCTTGGAATGTGGAGACTGTATCTTATTCCATGTCACATTTCACAGCACCTAGAGCAATACCTGGCACTAAGCAGGCCCTCCATTAATATTTGTTGAGTAAATTAATAAAATTTTAGCAATGAGTCTTACCTGACATTTTCAGAAGCATGGCAGAATAATATGCCCAGAAGGATGCAGGATTATCTAAATTATGTGAAGGAATTTTAAGTATGCAAATCATATGTAAACAAAGAATCTATTGGTGATGAAGTCCTGGTTCAGTGGTAGGGGAGGTAGGATGTCAATGCAGGTGAAGCTGAGTAGATCAAGAACTCACTATGATACAACACCTATGCAGAGAGGTCACTGAGAAGCTTCTCATTAATACAAATGCAAAGCATACATTTTTGTTCACAGTTAATATAAGGGCAGTAAAGTGATGTTTGTTTTTTCTGGGAACAGAAACAGAGGCTAAGAATTGCCATTTTAAAAAGCAAAAAAGTAATATCTCTGTATTCATGGTTGTCAAAGAGAAGCTTACATATATTAAAATATTTATGCTATTTTCACTGCTGTAACACTCTTTAACCTTATCATTAGTACCGGTTTTGAAATAGCAGTAAAGCAAGGGTGAAGAGGGTGAGATGTATGGAAAGAGTGACGTGGAAACTTACATCACCATGTGTAAAATAGACAGCCAAAGGGAATTTGCTGTGTGGCTCAGGAAACTCAAACAGGGGACCTGTATCAACCTAGAGGGGTGGGATGGGGAGGGGGATGGGAGGGAGGTTCAAAAGGAAGGGGACATATGTACACCTATGGCTGATTCATGCGGAGGTTTGACAGAAAACAACAAAATTCTGTAAAGCAGTTATCCTTCAATAAAAAATAAATTAATTGAAAAAAAAGCTAGGGTAAAATGGCTTTTTGTTGATTTTTGGATATTGCAAAAGATATTTTTATCTTAGTCAAGGGCTAATTTTTTTTGTTTTCATTTATTTTTATTAGTTGGAGGCTAATTACTTTACAATATTGTAGTGGTTTTTACCATACATTGACATAAATCAGCCATGGATTTACATGTATCCCCCATCCTAATCCCCCCTTCCACCTCCCTCCCCATCCCATCGCTCTGGGTCTTCCCAGTGCACCAGCCCTGAGCACTTGTCTCATGCATCCAACCTGGGCTGGTGGTCTGTTTCACCCTTGATAGTATACTTGTTTCAATGCTGTTCTCTCAGAACATCCCACCCTCGCCTTCTCCCACAGAGTCCCAAAGTCTGTTCTGTACCTCTGTGTCTCTTTTTCTGTTTTGCATATAGGGTTATTGTTACCATCTTTTTAAATTCCATATATATGCGTTAGTATACTATATTGGTCTTTATCTTTCTGGCTTACTTCACTCTGTATAATGGGCTCCAGTTTCATCCATCTCATTAGAACTGATTCAAATGAATTCTTTTTAATGGCCGAGTAATATTCCATTGTGTATATGTACCATAGCTTTCTTATCCATTTGTCTGCGGATGGGTATCTAGGTTGCTTCCATGTCCTGGCTATTATAAACAGTGCTGCGATGAACATTGGGGTGCACGTGTCTCTTTCAGATCTGGTTTCCTCGGTGTGTATGCCCAGCAGTGGGATTGCTGGGTCATATGGCAGTTCTATTTCCAGTTTTTTAAGGAGTCTCCACACTGTTCTCCATAGTGGCTGTACTAGTTTGCACTCCCACCAACAGTGTAAGAGGGTTCCCTTTTCTCCACACCCTCTCCAGCATTTATTGCGTGTAGACTTTTGGATAGCAGCCATCCTGATTGGCGTGTAGTGGTACCTCATTGTGGTTTTGATTTGCATTTCTCTGATAATGAGTGATGTTGAGCATCTTTCCATGTGTTTGTTAGCCATCTGTATGTCTTCCTTGGAGAAATGTCTATTTAGTTCTTTGGCCCATTTTTCGATTGATCAAGGGCTAATTTAGAAGCATATAATATGGAATAAGGGTGGTATGAAATAAAGAGAAGACTAAATGTTTCTATTTTTTCAGTTAAATATTGAATGTGTACTAAAGTTACAGCTTATGGAAATGTAAGGAAGGAATTCCACACAAGAGAAGAAAGAACAGGAATGCTTGCAGAGGGACAGACTTCCATCTTGAGAATGGGCCTGTCAGATAACTCTTGGTAAATTGGGCCGGACTGGAGCTGAACGGAGGCAGGATGTATCAGAAGTATCTGGCTAGTGCAGCTGACGCTGCTCACTACCAGTTCGTTGTGTCTGTGGAACCAGAGCCTTTTGCCAGTTCCTCAAGTTGTTTTCAGTTTTGTGGATGGTTTGGGACAGTCTTCAAAAGTTCCACATAATTCCCGTTTGACCTGCCTCATTTCCAGCTTGTACCTAGCTGATATCCTTCCGGAGTTTCTCTTTGGCTGGAATACTTCTAAATTTTAAAAAAATTTTATATTGGACTCTAGTTGATTTACAATGTGGTGTTAATTTCAGGTATCTAGCAAAGTGATTCAGTTATACATATACATAAATCTATTCTTTTAAAAATTCTTTCCCATGTAGATTATTACAGAATATTGAGCAGAGTTCCACGTGCTACATAGTGAAACTGAAAGTGAAGTAGCTCAGTCATGTCCGACTCTTCGTGACCTCATGGACTGCAGCCTACCAGGTTCCTCGGTCCATGGGATTTTCCAGGCAAGAGTACTGGAGTGGGTTGCCACTTCCTTCTCCAGGGGATCTTCCTGACCCAGGGATCGAACCCTGGTCTCCCACACCACAGGTAGACTCTACCGTCTGAGCCACCAGCAAAGCCCTGATTGTCCATTTAAATACAGTAGTGTATACATGTTATTCCCAAACTCCCAGTTTATCCCTCATTACCTTTCCCTTTTGGTAGCCATAAATTTGTTTTCTAGGTTTATGAGTCTGTTTCTGTTTTGTAAATAATGAACCACTTTTCTAGTCTTTAAAAGATTCTTTACTTTTTTCTCTGTTTCTTTTCCCAGTCTTCCCTTTCTCCCCCTACTTCCCTTCCTTTATTCTTCTTTTAAAATAATCCGTTTTCAAATAGTTCTATTAAATGGAAAAATGTGCTTCTACAGTAATTTAACCTTGTATAGATATGGACACACACACACACATACACCTTGGCGTTTTAAGATTTGACATATGTTTATCTTGGGTTTTCAATAAAGTGTTCACAAATCTTTTCCAGCTTCCTGTGGATTATTAAATTTTTAAATGCTATCATTCATTATCTTCCTAACTAATCTCTACAGGTTTTTCAAGTGGTTTTTTTTTTTTTTTTCTAAAATTGAATAACTGCGATGGAGTTTTCTTTTGCTTTCTCTCTTCCACACCACTGGCATGCTCAATTTAATTGGCATCATCCCAAACATTTACTGGGGGCTACATGGTGTATGGCACTGAACAAAGGAATGGGGACCCAAAGAATATGGTATGCTTCTAGCTGCTGATAGTCGCGATGAGGAGACAAGCTATCACCGAGAAAGATAAATAATGAAGAAGGTCATATATGCTAGGCAACGAAAAAGTAATATAAACAAGTATTATAGGAATTCATGAATAGGAGCATTATTATAGCCTGAGATAGAGAAGGAAGGGTAGAAGCAAACAGTCACTGAGTGTTTATTATGTCGAGGCTTTCCACATGTGCCATTTTCCATTGTGGGCTTTCTAGGTGGCCCAGTGGTAAAGAGTCCGCCTGCCAGTGCAGGAGATATGGGTTCAATCCCTGGGTTGGGAAGATCCCCTGGAGGAGGAAATGGGAACCTACTCCAGTATTATTGCCTGGAAAATTCCATGGATAGAGGAGCCTGAAGGGCTACAGTCGATGGGGTCTCAGAGTCAGACACAACTGAGCACATACACACCGTTTTCCATTATTCAGTCATTTCAAGAAGCTGGGAGGTTTATAATGTTACCTCTTTTCAAAATGATGAAACAAGACTCAGAGTGGGCAAAATGGTATTCCCAAGAATCCAGAGATAATAAATCGCAATCCAGAATTTAAGATGAGTCGTCATAACATGTTTCAGAAGTAAAAGTCTCACAGAAGTGGATAGCTTTTATGGGGTGTAGTAGAAAGATCTTTAATGATAAAGACCAGATCATGTAATGCTTTGAATGCCAGCTTCTTAGTGTGTATGTAATGTGTGCTAGAAGATTGATTTAATACCATTAAATATCATTTTTACTTTAGAAAGGTAGAGATAAGATTTTTTGTATTTTAAAATTTTTATTAGAATTTAATTGAAGTACAGTTGATTTACAATGTTGTGTTAGTTGAGGTGTACAACCAAGTGATTCCGTTATATATACACTTAAACATATGTATACATTAACTCCGTTTCAGATTCTTTGCCCATGTAGACTATTAAAGGATATTGAGTAGAGTTCCCTGTGCTATACAGTAGGTCCTTGTTGGTTGTCTGTTTTATATATATGGTAGTGTCTCTATATTAATCCCAAGCTCCTGATTTATCCCTCCTCCTCCTTTTCCTTTTGGCAACCACAAGTTTCTTTTTTATTTCTGAGTCTACTTCTGCTTTGAAAATAAGTTCATTTATATCATTTTTAGATTCCATATGCAAGTGATGTCATATGATATTTGTCTTTGTCTGATTTACTTAGTATGATAATATTAGGTCCATTCAAATTGCTGCAGATGGCATTATTTCATTCTTTTTTGTGACAATAGTATTATATGTTATACAATATTATATTATATATAATATACATTATATATATGCATATATATAATGTATATCTTTATCCATTTATCTGTCAATGGACATTAAGTTACTTCCATGTCTTGGCTATTATAAATAGTGATGCTGTGAACATTGGCGTGCATGTATTTTTTCAGATTAGAGTTTTTAATCCTTTCTGGATATATGTCCAAGAGTGAGATTGCTGGATCATATGGTAACTCTGTTTTTAGTTTTTAAAGGAACCTCCGTATAATACTGTGGCCACCTGATGCGAAGAGCTGACTCATTAGAAAAGACCCTGATGTTGGAAAAGATTGAAGACAGGAGGAGAAGGGGACGACAGAGGATGAGATCGTTGGATGGTTTCACCGACTCAATGGGCATGAGTTTGAGCAAGCTCCAGGAGACGGTGAAGGACAGGGAAGCCTGGTGTGCTGCAGTCCATAGGGTCGCAAGGAGTCAGACACGACTGAGCGACTAAATAACAATAACAGACTATTTTCCATAGTGGCTGCACCAGTTCACTTTCCTACCAGCTGTATGGTAATGTTCCCTTTTCTCCATACCCTTGCCAGCATTCATTATTTGTAGGCTTTTTGGTGGTGGTCATTCTGACTGGTGCAAGGTGATACCTCATTGTGGTTTTCATTTGCATTTTGTCTAATCGTGAACAATGCTGAGCATCTTTTCATGTGTCTGTTGGCCATCCTGCATGTTTTCTTTGGAGAAATGTCTCTTTGGGTCTTTTGCCCATTTTTTGATTGGGTTGTTTGTTTTTGTTACTGAGTTGTATAAACTGTTTGTATATTTTGGAAGTTAACCCCTTGTGAGTCGCATCATTTGCAAATATTTTTTCCCTGTCCATAGGATATCTTTTTGTTTTGGTTATAGTTTCCTTTGCTGTGCAAAAGCTTATGAGTTTAATTAGATCCCATTTGTTTATTTCTGCTTGCATTTCTATTGCCTTGGGAGACTGGCTTAAAAAAGCATCGCTGTGATTTATGTCAGAGAGAGTTTTGCCTGTGTTCTCTTCTCGGAGTTTTATGTTATCATATCTTATATTTAAGCCATTTTAAAACAGAATTTTAGAAAATATCTTTTGTATATTATTTTGCCTAGCAATTCCTAGTGTAACTATCTATCCTATTGACGCAAGTGTGCAAAGATGTATGTAGAAGGTGTTTGTTATAACATTGCTTCTAATAGTGAAAAAATGAAATTAATCTACATGGGATAGACTGGCTAAATACTCATCAATCCTTCTACTTCCTGTGCAAAAATTCAAACAAATTTTCCAGTCTTCTTGGTGGACTCCATGAATAGTTCTTACCAATAGAACATGAGTAAGAGAAATAAAGTACTTCTATCCATGGCAGTGAAAAGTGGATTGTCTTCATATTTTCTCTTCCTCCTGTCTACTGGGTGACTTTGAGGAAGAAAGGAGATTGATACTTGTAGGACCATGTGAAAGAGAGTATCCCCTACTGACTCATTGGACTGTGACCTGAGTTCAGCCATAAACTTTACTGAGTTAAGCTGTTGAAGTTTCAGTGTTATCTGTTATAACTCTAGCCTACCTAATTAACAAAATCCAATATACATCTAGGGGAATGAATTAATGAATTGTGGTACTTCCATATTATGGATTGCTGTGTGGCCAGGATTGGGCAAATTTTCGATTCTGTCATAAAGCACCACCAGGCTATGCTGTTAAGTATGAAAAGAATTTCACAAAATAGTATGTATAATATCCCACTTATTTATATGCACACCTGCCGCCCTGAACTCTGTGCTTGCATGTGCTTGTGCACAAATGCATAGGGAAATGGTTGAAAGGATACTGGGCTTTACCAAGGGGGTCCCTTGTGTTTTTCTCTATGTACTGTATTATTTGAACTTTTAACAATAAAAATGTATGTAGGATTTTTATAAATAATAAAAAAAGGAATCTGTTCAGACTTTTTTACAGGCTTGGTGTAAGACTCAATTAATGTAATAGTTGTAAAAATTCTTAGGAAAAAGTGCTAAATATATATAAGATATTTTATTATGACACACCTCTTCAAATATCTATTATTAAGATGTCTATTTAGATTTCTGACCAAGCTATAATTTATTTGTACCATAGGAACATTTTAGAGCTGCAGTTGCTAGGCTATCTTAGATGCTTAATACAGCATCACCGTGACTACAATGAGATGCCTCCTGTCCTCTTATGCTTTTTTCCTACATCCTCCTCCTCTCTATCTAGTTCTTCTGAAGATAAAATATTGGGAGTAGGGGAAGAGTTCTTTTTCCTTTCAGATTAACATAGATACATTTTACTAATTAAAGAAAAAGATTCATAAGTAGGGTAAGGAGTTGCCCATACACGATAATGTTCAGCTCTCTGCCTCAGGAAGAGAGGTCATAAATAGTGAGGATATAACACTGTCAAAAGAAGCAGTAGATATTTCTAGCTGATAAGAATACCTGAAGGCAAACTGAGGTTGTCTCTTTAATTAGCTTGAATAGGAATTAATCCACAGGCCATCAGTACACAGGCCAGTGTGTAGACAAGTCTGCATGGTGAGAAACCAGAAGAAGCAGCATGCTGTTTCCGGCTGAGCTGGGTTTGAATTTTGACATAGCTGACTCCATTATGTGCAACTGGGCAGAATGAAATGTTTTTTCACATATCTAGGACAGTGTTTGATACGTTTAAAGCACTCCATCAATGTTGTTAAAAACAAGTTTTTAGGAAATATTTTTAAGGAGCACAGCATTTAAAGTAATTGTTTTCATATCATTGTTCCACTGAATCACTTTCCAGTTGCAAGAGTCATTCTATTGTCATTACTTGGTAGGACACCGTAGGATCTGAGAAGAGGAGGAGGAGGAAGGGAGAGAAGAAGTTAGAAAGAGGAGAAAAATGGAAGAGGGGGGACAGGGAGGAAGAACAGAAATATGATTTTGGTCACTTTTACTTATGTGTCTAGATCTTAATTGTGGCCTTTCTGAGAACAACATGGTTGAAAGGATGCTGAATACGTAGTGTATAAGCTACATGGGAGGTCAGAGACCCAGAATTGTGTGATCCTTGAATGTCCCATTTAGTTTATGGACTCCCAGCAATTGACCCCTCCCAGGCTTGCAGAAAGATTGAAAAGCTTGGGAAAGATTGAAGGCAGGAGGAGAAGGGGATGACAGGGGACAATATAGTTGGATGGCACCACTGACTCAATGGACGTGAGTCTGAGCAAGCTCCGGGAGATGGTGATGGACAGGGAAGCCTGACATGCTGCCAGTCCATGGGGTCACAAAGAGCTGGACACGACTGAGTGACTGAACAACAGAAGCAAGACCTGCAGATACAGCTAAAGATGTAGCCAAAAACTCAGGAGAATTTCTAGGTAGATCTGTGTGTTCTCTTGATTGCTGCCTCCTCACCAGCACCCAGCCTAACAGACTTTTACTATTAGACACTGTTTGGTGTGGAGCTCAAATTTCTATCTTAGAATCAAGTCATTTCTTTGGTTAGAATGCATCCCTGCTGTCTCAACAACCCCTCATTCTGATATTTATATTCTACACCTAGTAAAACAGATTTAAACTCTACTTCCCTGTGAGGCAGATTGAAAGTGTGCCCACATCAAAAGTCAGGGTGAAAGCAGAACTTGCTTTCTGTGTTTTCCTGGTGTCTAAGATTATACTCCCATGCTTTCTTTTGTTTAATGTTTGAAAACTTTTATTACCTACATTTGTCTTGCTTTATTGTTATTGACTACAAGAGTGTAAATCTGATCCTTATTGCCTCATTATGGGTGAACTTCCAAAGAACTTCTTCGTTGTGCCTTTCTCATGTGTGAATGGCATACAAGAAAACTCTGCAAGTTGTTGCTAGTATGGAAATGAATCTAAAACCCGGAAGAGGTCACAGTCAAAAGAAACTGAGCCAAATATGTTGAATTAAGACAGCCTTGAGGAACATGTTGTCTCTGGATTTCCAGTTATGTGAAAATATAAATGCCTTCATTGTTAAACTTAATTAAATTACATATTCTGTTACTTGCAGGTAATCCTTTTTAACTGATATAAGCCCACACATATATTTTTAAAATTGAAAGTTAAATCATGTTAAACATACTGTGAAAGAATATTAAATTTATTTTTTGTAGTGACTTTTTAATATGTCAATCATTGCATGAAATAAGTGCTCCACTGGCTGGGGCTAAATATAATAGAGACTTTTCATAAAATCACACTTTTTTTTTTTACTAATTAATTCCTTAATGTTTTAAATATTTTAACACTCTGTGAAGCTCTGGGGAACAATGGTATAAAACCAAAATAACACGTAAATTTGTGTCTATAAGCACTTATGTATACATATGGCTAGTTGTTCTGCCACTCAGTCTTGTCCTACTCTTTGGGACCCCATGGACTGCAGCACGCCAGGCTTCCCTGTCTTTCACCATCTCCTGGAATTTGCTCAAACTCATGTCGAAGGCGTTGGTGATGCCATCCAACCATCTCATCCTCTGTCGCCTCTTCTCCTCCTACCCGTAATCTTTCCCAGCATCAGGATCCTTTCCTCTGAGTCAGCTTTTCGCATCAGGTGGCCAAAATTTTGGAGCTTCAGCTTCAGCATCAGTTCTTCCAGTGAATATTCAGGGTTGATTTCCTTTAGGATTGATTGATTTCATCTCCATGCAGTCCAAGGGACTCTTAAGAGTCTTCTCCAGCACCATAGTTTGAAAGCGTCAATTCTTTAGCACTCAGCCTTCTTTATGGTCCAACTCTCACATCTGCACATGACTAGTGGAAAAACCATAATTTTGACTATATGGACTTTTTTGGCAAAGTGACGTCTCTGCTTTTCACTATGCTATCTAGGCTTGTCGTAGGTGTTCTTCCAAGCAGCAAACATCTTTTCATTTCATGGCTGCAGTCACCATCTGCAGTGATTTTGGAGCCCAAGAAAATAAAGTCTGTCACTGTTTCTATTTTTTTCTCCATCTATTTTCCATGAAATGATGGGACTGGAAGCCATGATCTTAATTTTTTGAGCATTGAGTTTTAAGCCAACTTTTTCAGTCTCCTCTTTCACTTTCATCAAGACTCTCTTTAGTTCCTCTTCACTTTCTGCCAATAGGAAGAGTAGAGAAAAGTCTAACAAGATTGAAGGAAAATGTCTAAAGGGTAGTAAAATTATAGATTATTTTCACATTTTGAAAGCAACTTTTTCTGCTATTTGTAATTTTTAAAAAAGATACGTACAGTACTGTGTATCTGGCACTGTGATAAATAATGTATATTATTTTTTTCTTTTAATTTTCACAACAAAAGATAGGAATTATATTATTCTTATTTACTGATGAGGCAGCTGATGCTTGATTTTAAGTAAATTGTCCAAGACAAAACAGTTAATAAATAGTGGAGGATATATTACATTTATAATTAGAAAACCAATTAATTCTTCTTAAGAAAAATAATAATGTAGAAATATATATTATGATGTGGAAAGATGTTTATAATATGTTAGGTAAGTAATACACTGGTCTCAGAAGACCCTCTTATTATCCTGGCTATAGAGTCTGGGGATCTTCTTTTTGGCCTTGCTGCTTGGATGTAGGATCTTAGTTTCCCGACCAGGGATCAAACCCGTGCCCCCTGCATTGGCAGCTCTGAGTCTTAACCACTGCACGACCAGGTAAGTCCCCTGGGGACATTTTTAACATTGGACATGTACAAATCTTTCTTCTCCAGGGGAAAAAAATGGGACCAATAAATTGCCGTTAGTTTTCTTAAGTTCAGTACTACAGCAGCGTAAGAAGCATATGGTGTCCAAAAGATCTGTATTTGTATTCTTTCTTCTGAAATTACAGTTTATATAGTTCTTTTAAAGGTTTTGCTAAGGAACAAAAAAGCCTGCCTGTCAATGCTCCATGGAATCAAGTACAGAAGTCATTGGTTAGGGATGTCATTTTTCTTTGAAACAACTTCCTGAAGAAACCCCCCTATTTTCCCCCAAATGTTGTTCTGAGAAGGGTTCAGATGGTTTGCATATTTGAAAAAGAAAGTCTCACCAGGAAATGGGGTGAGAAGCAGTTTAGGAAATCTGACCCAAACATCTGACCCACATCTAACATAGCCTTGGGTACAAAATAGTCAGGAAGATCCCTGATTGACCTCTGTCTCTTAAACCTCTGTCCATTATTTTCAAAAGAAAAACTCAAATAAGACAGTCTTGATTTTGGCAAAAACCATGTTATCTTGTTTTTCGCTAGCTTGTATTTTTAAGTTTTCTCTAATGAGTGTTATGTTACTTAGGTAATAAAAATATATATTATTTTAGCATTTGAGGTTGTAGTGGATATTAGATATTATCCAGTTCAAACTCCTCCTCTTTTATAGACAAGTACACTGAGGTCTATTGAGGGTAAATGTTCATCTCATTGGAATGTGTAATGGTACAATTTAGTAGTACTTTGTTAAAGATTGTTGCTTATGTACTCTCTAAAAACATATTTAATTATTACATTGCAGTTTCTTGCTGCCTAATTGGAGAGTTTCTTGAGGGTTTTTTTTTTTTTAAGATAAAGGAACAGTTCTTAGTGAGAAGTCTTAGGTCCTGTAACTGCATTTTCCTTCCTTTTCTTAAACTCTAAGGAGATTTCAATATCAGATATTTAACATGGGTATTTTCTATCATTTTCTTCTTGCCATTTAAAAACTTTGCTGCTATTATCTCTAACCCATCCAAAGACATACCTGTGGCTTTTCCATTCTTCTAGTCTGCACTAAAGTACTCTTCCTATCCACTTCCATGAATGAGCTCTCTCAGTATAAGGACTGTGTCCTTTGAAAGGAAATTTATCTGCGTGGTTTACAAAGCCTTCAAAACTTTCATGAAGGTCATGTAGTCCTTTCATGACCTTCATGAAGGTCAAGTAGTCTTCATAGAAATGGCATCTCACTGACTGAGATCTTCACTGACTTTAGGATTCCTTTTGCCCTTGACTCCTCTTGGTACTTTGATCATGATATACAGCACAGTTTTTCTTACAGGGACATAATTCACAAAATTCATATGTAGGTCTTATCTCTAAGGTCTTCTAAATTAAAAAAATCTTAATTTCACTCTTCAATTTTTTGTCTTTTCCATGTCTATTATTGAAGATTTCTTTGGACTGTTAGAAACAAAAAATTTGGACTGAAGCCATTAAAGTGTGGGTTCATTTTGGTCATGTAATAAGAAATCCAGAGGCAGTTGTCTGTGTAAGTTCAGTTATTCTGGGCTATCCTGAAATACTATGATTCTTATATTTTCTCTAGCATTATTTGGTTGGTTTTTCTCCTTATCCCAGGAGGAATATTACTAAGTAAATTCTATGCAAAACTAAATGACGATTTTGGATTCATGTCTTTTAAGAAAATGACCGTAATCATATGGACTGAAGATGGTGGACTGTGGTCTTTAAAAAAATCAAGACATTATTTATCAGAATTGGAGGGGAGCTGGAGTGAAGGAAACGGAGCATTGGTTGCAGGGTAGACAGACCCCCAGGGCAGTATCCAGCCTAAACATGCACACACACACACACACACACACACACACACATGTGATGCTGATCAGGTGACTTCTGACCCTTCAAAAGGAGATAGGCTGCTTTGTTGTTGTTGTTGTTTTTCTACTATAGGTGAATTGATCTACTAAACATAACATGTCACACACAAATAAAGACACAATTTAAATTTTATTGGAAGATTTTGTTGTAATTGGGGCAAGACACTATATAAAAGTTCATTATATGACATTTTTAGAAGAAAGAAACATTGTTTTATTAAATAAGTTTATAATACTGTATTTGTTAGAGAAATGGAGGAATTAGGAAATAAATGAAGAGAGGGAGAAACACATGAAACATTGGTAGAGATTACCCCCTCTCTGTTAGGGAGAGGGAGTACAGGTTAGTAGATATAAACTATCACAGTTTAGATTTTACTTAAACTTGTGAGCTAGGTATTTCAACTGTTTCTTTCCCATGAAATCTATGGCTGAAGATCAGTAAACATGGGATGTGTAAATTATTTCCTCCTTTCTGAATCCATGATAGACACTGCTAATATATCTTGGCACTTCCTCTGAGTGACCTTGTGCTATGCTGTGCGTAGTTGCTCAGTCGTGTCTGACTCTTTGCGACCCCATGGACGGCAGCCCGCCAGGCTCCTCTGCCCATTGGGATTCTCCAGGCAAGAATACTGGAGTGGGCTGCTATGCCCTCCTACAGGGGATCTTCCAACCCAGCGATCAAACCCAGGTCTCCCGCACTGCAAGCGGATTCTTTACTGTCTGAAACACCAGGGAAGCCCCTGAGTGATGTTAGGATGTTCTAAAGAAGTTACTGTAGGCAGCCATCAATCAGAGGTCACATGCAAAATCAAGCCTATTTGCTATCCTCGTCTTAGAAATCCATTATTACTGAGACATACAGGGCTATGGCCTGGGATACCTTGACAGTACCCTGTGTAGTATTATTAACTTGAAAACTGGATACATTGAACATAGAATTGGGTCCAGTCCATAACTGATGCTTTTTCATTCATGAGTTCTAAAATTGTGATATGTACCTTGTAGCAGCTGGACTATTCCATTCCAGGATTATTCCAGCAGGCCAACAATGGGATCACCAGCATTTTTTGCCTTTTCCCATTCCAACTGCGTAGCATTCAACTGCCTGATTCTGGAAACTGTACAGTAGTCACAGAAGTTTCCTGACATTGAAATAAATGAATGCTATAAAAACTGATTAATTTTAAAGCAGAATAAAGAGGATATTACTCAGATTTCTATATTTTTTGATAAGATATTGATTAACATATGACATCCTTATATGTGGCACCTAAAAAAGAAATGAAACAAATGAACTTACATACAAAATGGTATGATCAAAATCAAATAAGTATCAGTACTTACAAAACAGTATGACCTAAATAAAATTCCTTATGATTATACAGTGGAAGTGAAAAATAGATTCAAAGGATTAGATCTGATAGACAAAGTACCTGAAGATCTATGGATGGAGGTTCATGACATAGTACAGGAGGCAGGGATCAAGGCCATCCTCAAGAAAAAGAAATGCAAAAAGGCAAAATGATTGTCTGAGGAGGCCTTACAAATAGCTGTGAAAAGAAGAGAAGCAAAAGGCAAAGGAGAAAAAGAAATATCCATTTTGAGTGCAGAGTTCCAAAGAATAGCAAGGAGAGATAAAAAAGCCTTCCTCAGTGATCAGCGCAAAGAAATAGAGGAAAACAACAGAATGGGAAAGACTAGAGATCTTGTCAAGAAAATTAGACCAAGGGAACATTTCACACAAAGATGGGCTCAATAAAGGACAGAAATGGTATAGACCTAACAGAAGCAGAAGACATTAAAAAGAGGTGGCAAGAATACACAGAAGAACTGTACAAAGAAGCTCTTCACGATCCAGATAATCATGATGATATGATCACTCACCTAGAGCCAGACATCCTGGAATGCGAAGTCAACTGGGCCTTAGGACGCATCACTACAAGCAAAGCTAGTGGAGGTGATGGAATTCCAGTTGAGCTATTTCAAACCCTAAAAGATGATGCTATGAAAGCGCTGCACTCAGTATGCCAGCAAATTTGTAAAACTCAGCAGTGGCCACAGGACTGGAAAGGTCAGTTTTCATTCCAATCCCTAAAAAGGCAATGCCCGAGAATGCTCAAACTACCTCACAATTGCACTCATCTCACACGCTAGCCAAGTAATGCTCAAAATTCTCCAACCCAGGCTTCAATAGTACGTGAACCATGAACTTCCAGATGTTCACACTGGTTTTAGAAAAGGCAGAGGAACCAGATCAAATTGCCAACATCTGTTGGATCATTGAAAAAGCAAGAGAGTTCCAGAGAAACATCTACTTCTGCTTTGCTAACTATACCAAAGCCTTTGATTGTGTGGACCACAAGAAAGTCTGGAAAATTCTTTCAGAGATGGGAATACCAGACCACCTCACCTGCCTCCTGAGAAATCTGTATGCAGGTCAGGAAACAACAGTTAGAACTGGACATGGAACAACAGTCTGGTTCCAAATTGGGAAAGGAGTATGTCAAAGCTGTGTATTGTCACCCTGCTTATTTAACTTCTATGCAGAGTACATCATGAGAAATGCTGGACTGGATGAAGCACAAACTGGAATCAAGATTGCTGGGAGAAATATCAATAACCTCAGATATGCAGATGATACCACCCTTGTGGCAGAAAGTGAAGAGGTACTAAGAAGCCTCTTGATGAAGGTGGAGGAGGAGAGTGAAAAAGTTGGCTTAAAACTCAACATTCAGAAAACTAAGATCATGGCATCTGGTTCATCACTTCATGGGAAATAGATGGGGAAACAGTGGAAACAATGACAGACTTTATTTGTTTGGGTTCCAAAATCACTACAGATGGTGACTGCAGCCATGAAATTAAAAGATGCTTGCTCCTTGGAAGAAAAGTTATGACCAACCTAGACAGCATATTAAAAAACAGAGACAGTACTTTGCCACCAAAGGCCCATCTAGTCAATGCTATGATTTTTCCAGTAGTCATGTATGGATGTGAGAGTTGGACTCTAAAGAAAGCTGAGCATCGAAGAATTGATGTTTTTGAAGTGTGGTGTTGGAGAAGACTCTTTAGAGTCCCTTGGACTGCAAGGAGATCTACCCAGTCCATCCTAAGAGAAATCAGTCCTGAATATTCATTGGAAGGACTGATGCTGAAGCTGAAACTCCAGTATTTTGGCCACCTGATGCGAAGAAGTGACTCCTTGGAAAAGACCCTGATGCTGGGAAAGATTGAAGGCAGAGGAGAAGGGGACAACAGAGGATGAGATGGTTGGATGGCATCACCGACTCAATGGACATGAGTTTGAGTAAACTCTGGGAGTTGGTGAAGGACAGGGAGGCCTGGTGTGCTACAGTCCATGGGGTCACAGAGTTGGACACGACTGAGTGACTGAATTGTACTGACAAAAGAGAGAGAGACTCACAGACTTAGATAATGAACTTATGGTTGCTGGGGGGAAGAATGGGGGGTGGATGGGATGGTTAGAGAGTTTGGGATGGGCATGGACACACTGCTACATTTAAAATGGATAACTGACAAGGACCTACTATATAGCACATGGAACTCTGCTTAATGTTATGTGCCTGCCTGGATGAGAGGGGAGTTTGGGGAGAATGGATACATGTATATGTATGGTTGCATCCCTTTGTTGTTCACCTGAAACTATCATAACATTGTTTATCAGCTATACTTCAATACAAATAAAAAGTTTTTAAAAAGATGGTTACATGTAGAAGGTTTCATTTAGAATTACAAAAGCAGCCACAAAAGTAAGAGGCAGAATTTTTTAGTCAATATTTATTTAGTTGGAAAACAGAAAAAAGTGATGACTGAAGGAAGTCAGAGTTACTTAAATGATTAAAAGATTGAAACTGCAAAATTACAGTACATAATGAGTCTTTGTTTTATTATGTTTCTAACCTTACCTAAATGCTAATTTCAGGCAAAATTTTTTTGCCTCAGGATTTGCACCATGGGTCATGAATACTCTATTTCCTCTAAATTAAACTAACTAGATAATATATCAAAGATATTAATCTGATTCTTCATTTACATAAGAATTCATTTACTTTAGAAAAATTAATATAGATGACAGAGCATGCCAGTGTTCTGTAAAAGATTTGTGATGTGCAACAGGATGTATAAGAAACTTTTTTCAATATTTGCTGGGTATCTATAAGAACATGTTTTTTAAAAAGAAAAAACTTATTTTCTCTCAATGATGAGTGGATTTTCATTTCTCAGTTGATTTGGAATTGGAAATTAAATCTATCAAGGTGCTTTCAGGAATAGAGCCTCTGTCATTTTCAGTGGTGGAAATACTAGGCATATGACAAACACAAAAATAGCTAAATGTTTACACCAATGCTCAAAAAATAAACTTACACTAATAATTAAGTTGGAAAGACAGATCATCTCCATGGGCTTCCCAGGTGGCACCCCTGCGAAGTGCCAGGAGGTAAATAACTTGCCTGCCAATGCAGGAGACATGAGACTCAGGTTTGACTCCCGGATCAGGAAGATCCCCTAGAGGAGGGCATGGCAATCCACTCAAGTATTCTTGACTGAAGAATCCATGGACAGAGGAGCCTGGAGGACTACAGTCCATAGGGTACAATTGAAGAAGAGTGTGGTGTGAATGGAAAGAGGAGCATGAAAACGTATACATTATAATCTGTAAAATAGGCAGCCGGTGGGAATTTGCTTATGACTTAGGGAGCTCAAACCTGTGCTCTGGCAGTGAGAGGGGTGGGGTGTAGTAGGAGGTGGAGGCTGGTTCAAGGTGGAGCGGACACATACATCCCTGTGGCTGGTTCATGTTGAGGTGTGGCAGAAACCAAGATAGTTATTGTGAAGCAATTCACCTTCAGTTAAAAATAAATGAATTTAATAAAGTTTTTTTAAAATAAATCAAAGATGACCTATAATATTGGGAGATTGTACCCTATGATTTTTCTTGTGTGGTGTATGTTCTTGATTTTCCTATAGGTAGGTTCTTTGAGAATCATCACATTGTGTGATATTCATAGAAACATTGCTGCGTCTGGAAAAATGAGCCATTATTCCTAGACTGTGTCTGTAGTGTGGGTGATGCACCCACATACCATGTACCCAACGCACAACACAAGTTCTGGGCTTTTGTTTCTTTCCTGCATCTTGCTAGGTTCTGCACTTATCTGATTCCTGAACTTTTGGCTTTATGCCCTGTTTTCTTTTTTCTTGAATTTGACCTTGGACATGACATGTAATTTGCTTCTTTGCATGACTCTCAGCACTCTGCTTAGATATGGTGTTTTTTTTTTTTTGTTTTTTTTTTTTGCCTCAGGGTCAGTTAACTTCCAATTATTTGATAGCTGGAGCATAGAAGGTCTGACTGAATTACCAATAAGCCTGGCCCTTATCCTTATGGGCCTGAATAAACCCCAGTGAGTTGTAAGCAGAGATTCCAGTTTCAGGTTCTGATGGTTCATTACTCTGGTTCCCTTGACACAAACTTGATGAAGAAGATGAGTGAAGCTCTCCCCTTTACTTGATGACATGAATTTCTGAGCAACCAGGGAGATATAATATGTTCTGGGAGCCATTGTCGAATACATAACCAATATGATCTTATGTTTAAATCCCTTGGAATATGAGATTATACAAATATTGTTTTAATTTGATAGGATCTTGTGTGAAAGGACTGAGAAGATGGAGTGATCTGCAGTATCTTATACTATAAGGACTATATTAAAAGGGCAAATAAAAGGGCAAAAAGAGCTACAGGAAAATCCTACATTTTATATAGATTTTTTATGATAATGGTACTGTAGTAGTTCCAAAACTATTTTGTATGTAGTTTAAATAGAATAAATGAATAAATGTGTTGATGTTGTTAGGAATCAGAATTCTTATTGTAGAAGGGTGATAAAATTATGGATTAGAGGCTATTAATGAAGAACCCTAAGGTATTTGGAATCTGATATATCAGGAATACATACTTCATTCAGAGGAAGTGATTTCATTTAGGAGAAACCCTATTCAAAATGTATATAAATGAACTTAACCTACATATGCTTGAAGTAATAACTAACACTCCTGGAGTGATGAGAAGGATTAGATAAGAGGAGAAAGTCATTACTTGTTAGCATTTTACTGTGAATAGAGTCTATAAGCTTTTACTAATATAGCTAATAAACTCTAAGTCTTAATAATGATGATAATTCATTCCTCTGAATGAAATATGTATTCCTGATACATCTGATTCCAAATACCTTAGGGTTCTTCATTTATAGCCTCTAATCCATAATTTTATCACCCTTCTACAATAAGAATTCTGATTCCTAACAACATCAACACATTTATTATCACTACTAGGCTAATAATGATAGTGAATTTACTGTGATTTTTGAGATTTTGCCTCTTGAATATCTAAGAAACTGTGGTCAGGGCACAAAATAGTCCCCTCAAGTGACAACTGAATAGCAAGATAACTAACTGAAAATGATTAAAGATCCATGTAACATTGTATGACAGTTATAATTAGAAGAGGAATCTATTGTGAGTGTAATAAACTTTTACTAATATAGCTAATAAACTCTAAGTCTTAACAGGTCACAGTGAATTCTTTAATTTTTCCATCAGTATGCAAAAATTTTTGTGTTAACAGTTACTGTGAAGATTGGATGTCAGATGGAAAACTGATTGCATGGGTTACTTGAGACTGTAAAGATTGGGTTAAAGAGTGTGAAAATGTTAGTCGCTCAGTCATGTCTGACTCTTTGCAATCCCATGGACTGTAGCCCACCAGCCTCTTCTATCTATGGAATTCTCTAGGAAAGAATACTGGAGTGGGTAGCTATTCCCTTCTCCAGGGGACCTTCCCAACCCAGGGGTCGAACTTGGGTCTTGTGCATTGCAGGCAGATTCTTTACCGTGTGAGCCACCAGGGAAGTCCCTTGGGGTAAAAGTTATTATACAGTTAAGAAGTTAGAAGCATATTTTAAGACCAAATAATGCCTAATAATGATAGTGAATTTACTGTGATTTGTGAGAATTTTGCCTCTTGAGTATCTAAGAAACTGTGGTCAGGGCACCAAATAGTCCCCTCAAGTGACAACTGAATAGCAAGATAACTAACTGAAGATAATTAAAGATCCATGTAACATTGTATGACAGTTATAATTAGAAGAGGAATCTATTGTGAGTGTAATAAACATATAAAACATGCTTATCCGAGAGGTTTATTGTTATTTATGCTTAGAAATAATCAGCATATAATAGAAATGCAATAGAATGGAAGGCCTCTTACCAGTGGATTTAAGAGACCATGTCTTGGTCAATAAAGTATATGAAGATACAGGAGACAAAGGGGAGAACTCTAGAGATTACATTCTTGTGATCATAAAATTTGGTGAGTGAAAAAAACAGGTGTGATTCTTCCAAATGGAGCAAAGTAAACTGTCTGAAACTGCACTGTGCTCCGGGAGTTGGTGATGGACAGGAGGCCTGGCGTGCTGCAGCCCATGGGGTCGCAAAGAGTCGGACACGACTGAGCGACTGAACTGAACTAAAACTGTGCTGACATCACTGGTGTGCCACCTGGTTATGGGACGCCTCCATCTTCATCCCATTTGTCAACGTGTAATAAACAAAGCAACAGGCAAGTAGAAATGTAGCTAAAGGCCGAACAACATATGGTCTTCAGAGCTTCACCTTGAAGAAGAGATCACTGGGGAGTTTGGGAAGCTTTCAAGTGGAAAACAAAGCAGGAGCACTTTGGGCTAAGAAAGAGTTCAGGCAGTAAATAAGAGATTGACTGAGTCTGCCAAGAGTATCCTGGGAGTGGTGTCTGTAACCTCTCTTGCTGGTATGGTTGGCCAGGATGATTGCCTGCTTGTTATCAGAAAGGAAATCCTAGAGGGTGGAGATGCCAGCTATAGGAGTGATTAAGTTATTGCTGAGATGTTAGAGTTGATTAACCTTTTAATCTTTTTAAATTGCCAAACTGCTAATACTTCTTTGTCTATTTAAACTAAAAATTTTGAGAAGCATTGCTGAATGGCCTTCAAAGATTTGTGACCAATTTTCTTCCCAACTAACTTGCGAATATATCTCATTTGGATTGTAACTCAGCATGGGGAATTTCATAAATTCAGTTATGGTGCGCTGGAGGCAGAGCAAATGAAATTCTAAAGAGGAAGCTCTCTGAGATTTTAGTGGGGCCAGAGTCTCAGTTTTCCAATCCAAACAAAATTTAGCTGAGAAGCAAAGCAGAGAATATATGAATGGTACTCCTTGCCCAAGGCACCCACAGAGGTCTCCTAATTTGTGACTGTTGACCAGAGAAGAATGGAATCTGGTATCAAACTAAGAGAAGCAGGCAATCATGGTGGGTGAAAGATGAGGAATACAACAGTGAGACTGAATTAGAGTTTGGTCCAGGAATGTTTCAGAGCTGAGCAGATACTTGTAGTCATTTCATATTAGATATCTGTACCAGTGTGTAGTGGTGTGTTCTTCATGGTAGAAAAACCAATTGGAGGAAGAGTCACTGTTAAAACATGGTGTACTCTAAGGAATTCCCTCTCAGTTCAGTGGTTAAGACCCCACACTTCCACTGGATGGGGTACAGGTTTGATCCCTGATCAGGAAACTAGGATCCTTCATGCCACACAGCCAAAAAAATAGAATAGAATAAAATAAAATAAAATAAAAATGTCCTGTTTTCCCATTTCCAGTTCTTTGCTAAACAATTGGCTTTTGTTTTCTTTTAACATTTTGGAGTGTATCCAAGATATATTTTCTTTCTTCTTTTAACTAAAGGGATCTTAACCAATTGTTCTAAATTTGCATAAATTTGAATACTGTTTTGCATTGAGTAGGAGTTTGCCCCTCAGTGTTTCCTAAGAACATAAAGTTTGATGGGAGTAGAATTGAAATGTAAAAACTATCAATTTCAAGTATGTTACAATGTCAAACAACTGGTAATTGTAAAATTTGGCTGTTAGTCCTGTGTCCCCAAAACTTGAATCACTATATCCGTCAATATCAATGCTATGATTAAAGTTAATAAATAATGCCAATAAATTTCTTGACAAAACTTAGAAGCTAGCATTACATAGAAATCGGATATTGTTTATTATAAAATTGATTACTTATCTTCATATTTTAATTATGGGATGATAGTAACAGAATATGTAATATTTAAAGATTTAAAATACATCTCTTTGACATATCCCTCAATCATTGTCTATGTTTTTTTTGTTTGTTTGCTTTTTGGCTCTTTTTTTAAAGATATTTCTTACTCTCTGAAAGTGCAAGTTCAGTTCAGTTCAGTTCAGTCGCTCAGTCGTGTCCAACTCTTTGCGACCCCGTGGACTGCAGCATGCCAGGCCTCCCTGTCCATCACCAACTCCCGGAGTTTACTCAAACTCATGTCCATAGAGTCAGCGATGCCATCCAGCCATCTCATCCTCTGTCGTCCCCTTCTCCTCCTGCCCCCAATCCCTCCCAGCATCAGGGTCTTTTCCAATGAGTCAACTCTTCGCACGAGGTGGCCAAAGTATTGGAGTTTCAGCTTCAGCATCAGTCCTTCCAATGAACACCCAGGACTGATCTCCTTTAGGATGGACTGGCTGGATCTCCTTGCAGTCCAAGGGACTCTCAAGAGCCTTCTCCAACATTTACTACATGCTTATTTTGTATATTTTCTGCACCTGCTCATTCCTCTAAGGAGCCCTGACTCCTTTTATTGGGGAATAGCATTAGAAACTAAGATCGGCATAGACATTCTCTTTGGTATGGGGCTGATGTTACTTCTTGGCTCTCTTGGCAAGGAAAAATAATTTTAAAAAAGGAAATAGATGAGTGCATATTTATCTGTGTCAGACCCTTTGCGATCCCTTGGACCTTGGCCTGCCAGGCTTCTCTGTCCATGGAATTCTCCAGGCAAGAATATTGGAGTGAATTGCCATTTCCTTCTCCAGGTGATCTTCCCAACCCAGGGATTGAACCTGTGTCTCCAGCATCTCCTGAATTGGCAGGTGGGTTCTTTATCACTGTGCCACCTGAGATTAATATACACATGTCTATAAATACCTACAAATGTATATGGAAATATGTAAATTTGGAAATATCCAGAAATAGAAATATTTATATATGTAGCTATCAGTGTTGTGTTAACATTAAACATGACTTCATACCAGTGTCTCCAACCCTGGTTCATTACCACCTGGATCCTTCAGGTCTCCCCTGGCTTATGTGTACCTTCCACCATGGGACGTCTGGCTTTCCACCATCTGTTTTCTCTTTACTTAATTGCTTAATTTTAGTATAGCAGTATCAGAATTGTCAATCCGTACCTCTGTGGCAAACAACATTATCAACTAGAGTACAGTGCTTATGTAGATTTATTTTGGCTTTTACTTTACAGCCTCCACTCATTTCGGTAGTTACTTAGGTCAACACCTTTTCTTTCCCAGTCTCTTAAGTGAGGTTGTTTCATGCATTTGTAATGCAGTTAGCTTGTTTTGTCACATTCTGCATTCCATTGTGGGATTCTTCCAACCTTGTAAATGACTTTTTAAAAAATTTGCACTTGTTAATTTTCACTCTGTGTTCTGTAAATTTCTATGGGTTTTGATAAATACATAGTATCATGTATTCACCACTACAATATTATATAGCATGGTTTCAATGCCTTAAAATAATCTCCTGTACTTCACCTATTTAACACATCTCCTGCGTCCCCAAGCACAAAGCAACCGCTGATTTTTTAAAAAAAATCGTACCTATCATTTTGCCTTTTCCAGAAAATCATACAATTTTTCATTATTTATTTTTTTCAGATTGGCTTGTTTCATTCAGCAATATGTATTTACAGTTTATCCATGTCTTTTCATGGCTCTGTAGCTCATTTCTGTTTATCACTGAATGACATCCTACTGTTTGTATGTATTACAGTTGTTTTTTTCACACCTGTTGAAAGAGAACTTGGTTGCTTCTGACTTTTCACAATTAGGAGTAAAGTTGCTATAAACATTTGCATGCAGGCTTTTTTTTTTTTTAATTGGAGGATAATTGGTTTACAATATTGAGTTGGTTTCTGCCATACATCAACATGGGTCGGCTCTAGGTATACATATGTCCTCTCTTGAATCTCTCTCCCACCTACTGCGCCATCCCACCCTAGTGTCCCGTCGCATCCCATCTAGTGTCACAGAGCACTAGATTTGAGCTCCCTGAATCACACAGCAAATTCCCACTGGCTATCTAATTTTACATATGATAATGTGTATTTTTCCATGCTACTCTCTCATTTCATCCCACCCTCTCCTTCCCCCGCTGTGTCCACAAGTCTGTTCTCTAGTCTACGTCTCCATTGCTGCCCTGCAAATAGGTTCATCTGTCCCATCTTTCTAGATTTCTTCCAAGATTTTTTCTTCATCTTTGATTTCCTCTACTTCGAAAATGCTATGCCTACATATAGTTATTTGGGATTTATTCTGCTAGAAGATCGCTGTGCTTTCTGGATCTGTGATTTGGTGTCTGAAATTAATTTGGGGAAATTCCCAGTTTATTGTTTCAGGTATTTTTTTCCGTTCCTTTCTTTCTTCTTCTGGTTTTCTCATACATGTACATTATACATTTTGTAGTTGTTCTATAGTCCTTGGATGGCTTCCCTGGTGGCTGAGACAATAAAGAATCTGCCTGCAATACAGGAGACCTGAGTTTGATCCCTGGGTTGGGAAGATCTCCTGGAGGAGGACATGGCAACCCACTCCAGTATTCTGGCCTGGAGAATCCCCATGGACAGAGAGCCTGGTGAACTACAGTCCATGGGGTTGCAGAGTCAGACATGACTGAGCAACTAAGTATGTTATAGTCCTTGGATAATCTTTTTTTTCTTTTTTTTTTGGCAGTCTTTGTTGGTTTTGCTTTTCAGTTTTGAGGATTTATTTATATTGTGATGTCCTCAAACTCAGAGATTCTTTCCCCAGTCATGAACAGTCTGCTTGTAAACCCATTAAAGGCTTCATTTCTGCCACAGTGTTTTTGATCTCTGGCATTTCTCTTTGGTTCCTTCCTAGGATTTCCATCTCTCTGCATACATTGTCCATCTATTTTTGCATGCTGTCTACTCTATCCATTAGTGCTTTTAGCATATCAATCATAGATCTTTCAAGATTCTGATATGATAATTCTCATGTCCCTGCCATGTCTGATTCTGATGCTTCCTCTGTCTCTTCAAGTTGTGCGTTTCCCCTTTTAGTATGCCTTGTAATTTTTTCTTTGATAGACACGAACAAAGAACTGTTGTAAATAGGCTTTTAGTCATATGGTGGGGGGAGGGGCAAAGAGAAGTGTTTCAAGGTCCTATGATTAGACCTGAGTGTTTTGGTGAGCTCTGGACTGTGAACTTCACAAGTGTTTCTGCTTTTTTCTGTCCCCTTGGGTGGAAGCGGATGGCTTGAGTGGGCTCAGGTTGAGTATTTCCCTTCTCCCACTTGTAGGGCTAGCTGACTGAACTGAGTATTTCTCAGGTAACTCTCAGGTGAGTTGTTGTTGTTCAGTCAGTAAGTCATGTCCGACTCTTTGCAACCCCGTGGACTGCAGCACACCAGACTTCCCTGTCCTTCACTATCTCCCAGAGTTTGCTCAAACTCATGTCCATTGAGTTGGTGATGCCATCCAACTATCTTATCCTCTGTCACCCCACTTTGCCTCCTGCTTTCAATCTTTCCCAGTATCAGGGTCTTTCCCAGCATCAGGGTCTTTATCAGCTGACTTTTCCAGAGTCAGCTCTTCACATCAGGTCACCAAAGTATTGAAGCTTCAGCATCAGTCCTTCCAATGAATATTCAGGGTTGATTTCCTTTAGGATTGACTGGTTTGATCTCCTTTCTGTTTAAGGGACTCTCAAGAGTCTTTTCTAGCACATTTCAAAAGCCTTAATTCTTTGGTACTCAGCCTTCTTAATGGTCCAACTCTCACATTCCTACAGGTGAGTTAGACTCTGATAATACCCCAGCCAGTTAAGCTCAGGTTAATTAGTTTCCCCTGAGGGCAGGCCTGAAGAAGAACAGATTGTCCTGATATATTTCAAAATGGTTTCCTTTCCCTACTGGTCCTGGTAGCACAAGGGGATTTTTCTCTGATATTTACTATGAGGATCTGGTTGAACTGGAGGTAAAACACACGGAAATGTAGGAATCCCCCTGTGACTGGGTTCCCTGAGTTTTTTAACTGCCAGAGTTGTCCACACAGAGCCTCCAGCAATTCACCAATTATGGTGCAGGTCTTCTCCTGCCTCGCTGGTTCTCTTGGCAGCTTCTGCTTGTGAGTCTCTGCTCAGGTCCCCTGACTTTCTGTACTCACCTGTCTGACTTTCCAGTCTTGGGGACAGTGATTTACCCTGTGTTCTCCCCTCTCTTATGGATCCTAGAAGAGTTCTTGGTTTTTCATTCTGTTCAGCTTTTTACTTGTTGTTAGGATGGGGGCGGTGACTTCCAAGCTCCTTACAAGTGAAGTCTGCAGGCTTTTTGGTGAACATAAGTTTTCAAATAAGTTGCATAAATGCCTATGAACATGACTGCTGCCTTGTATGGTAAGAGTATGTTTAGCTTTATAAGAAACTGTCAAACTCTCCCTGTTTGCATCCCCACCATCAATGAATGAGAGTTGCCTTGCATCCATGTCAGCAATTGGTATTGTTTAATTTTTGGATTTTAGCTTTTCTATGGTGTAGTGGCATCTCTTTGTTGTTTTAATTTGCATTTCCTTAATGACTGGTTTCAAGCATATTTTCTTTTGTTTATTTGCCGTCTGTTTGTTGTCTTTGGTGAGGTGTCCAGGCATTTTGCCCATTATTTATTTATTTATTTTTTATTGTTGAGTTTTAAAATTTCCTTCTGTATTTTAGCCAGAGGAAGATAATGTGTTTTTCAAATCGTTTACCCTCATCTGTGGCTTGCCTTTCTGTTCCCTTAAAAGTTTTTTTCACAGGATAGAAAATTTTACTTTTAATAAAACCTAACTTATCTAGTTTTTCTTTCATGAAATGTGCTTTTGTTATTGTATCTGAAGACTTATCACAAAATTTTAGGTCACACATATTTTCCTTTACTTTAGTTCATAGTGATACATTTCAGTATCTTCTTGCTTGCAAACTTCCCTTATAACCATTGCAATTAATTAAAAGCACCAAAATCTGAAGACGTTAGCCTGTTAATTACTTAATCTATAATTATTGATTTCTAAGTTACCTTGAACAAGATGCAATCTAAATGTAAAAAACTTTCTAACAAAAAGCTTTAATGTTTTTAAAAAACATTTAGTTTTACAATTTTTTTCTTCAAGGGCTTAAATAGACAGGTAGCAAAGAAAAATTTATACTACCATTGGAAGCTCTTTTTCTTTCTTCTGTTACTTTATTTCCACATTAGTTTTGTTGTAAAACTTTGTAGTCATTTTTAGTGTATATATAAAATATTTGTAAATTTTTAAGGCCTCCACTTATTTTTTAACTGGTAGACTATCATGACATATTTGAATTTGGTTATGAATCACATGTGCACCATAATCAGTTCTAAGTATATTTCTTTGTTATATGTCTTAGTAAGAATGTTGTTCTTACCATGATGATGTGTGCCATCAAAATTTGCATATATATCATTACTAGAAAAATAAATTCTTCTTTTTCACAACAGGATTCATAATAATCTCAGATGTTTCACCTTAAATGGAATGATTTTTTAAGTTACACTTTGAGTCCATAAATTTTATGAAAAAAATATTATTAGGATTGGCTTGTTTTCTATTTGAAGCCTCTGATGACATAGATATGAAACAGGTATAATTAATTATTTGTGATTTGCTAATGCAACCAACAAATTAACTGCTATCATTTTACTTTTTAAATTTATGTACAAGAAAACAGAACAGAAAATTAGCTACATTAGTATAAAAGCAGTGTCATTTGATCTAGATGAAAAGTCATTCACAGAATAATAGTAATTACATCTCTGTGGCTGCATTTTCTGTTTTCATCCCTATACACACAGAGATGTTAAATATCAAGAGTAAAGTAGATCCTGGAATTTCTTTAGATTTCTGACTTCTGATTTTTATATAGCTATTGGTATCTCTGTTATCCTTATGTCATGCGTGTGTGTGTGTGTTAGTTGCTCAGTCTTGTCTGATTTTTTGTGATCCCATGGACTGTAGCCTGCCATGGAATTCTCCAAGCAAGAATACTGGAGTGGATTGCCATTCCTTTCTCCAGATCATCTCCAGGGATCAAACCTGGGTCTCCTTCATTGCAGGCAGATTCTTTACCCTTTGAGCTACCAGAAAAGACCCATGTCATGGTAGATAGTAAATATTTTAAATAAGGTATATGTTCAGTTCAGTTCAGTCACTCAGTCGTGTCTGACTCTTTGCAGAGTCAGACTGCAGAATGCCAGGCCACCCTGTCTATCACCAACTCCTGGAGTTTACTCAAACTCATGTCCATTGAATCGGTGATGCCATCCAACCATCTCATCCTCTGTCATCCCCTTCTCCTCCCACCTTCAATCTTTCCCAGCATCAGGGTCTTTTCTTTTTTTTTTTTTTTTTAGTTTTTTGACTGTTGAGTTTTGTTTTTTTTTTTAATTTTTTATTAGTTGGAGGCTAATTATTTCACAACATTTCAGTGGGTTTTGTCATACATTGATATGAATCAGCCATAGATTTACACGTATTCCCCATCCCGATTCCCCCTCCCACCTCCCTCTCCACCCGATTCCTCTGGGTCTTCCCAGTGCACCAGGCCCGAGCACTTGTCTCAGATTCCCAGCTCAGGTGGGATGCATGAGACAAGTGATCAGGGTCTTTTCAAATGAGTCAGCTCTTCATATCAGGTGGCCAAAGTATTGGAGTTTCAGCTTCATCATTAGTCCTTCCAATGAACACTCAGGGCTGATTTCCTTTAGGATGGACTGGGTGGATCTCCTTGCAGTCCAAGGGACTCTCAAGAGTTTTCTCCAAAACCAGAGTTCAAAAGCATCAATTCTTCGGCACTCAGCTTTCTTTCGAGTCCAACTCTCACATCCTTACATGACTACTGGAAAAACCATAGCCTTAACTAGATGGACCTTTGTTGGCAAAGAAATGTCTCTGCTTTTTAATATGCTATCTAGGTTGGTCATAACTTTTCTTCCAAGGAGTAAGCATCTTTTCATTTCATGGCTGCAGTCACCATCTGCAGTGATTCTGGAGCCCAAAAAATAAAGTCTGACACTGTTTCCACTGTTTCTCCATCTATTTCCCATGAAGTGATGGGACCAGATGCCATGATCTTAGTTTTCTGAATGTTGAGCTTTATACCAACTTTTTCACTCTCCTCTTTCACTTTCTTCAAGAGGCTCTTTAGTTCTTCTTCACTTTCTGCCATAAGGGTGGTGTCATCTGCATATCTGAGGTTATTAATATTTCTCCCAGCAATCTTGATTCCAGCTTGTGCTTCATCCAGCTCAGCGTTTCTCGTGATGTACTCTGCATAGAAGTTAAATAAGCAGGGTGACAGTATACAGCCTTGACGTACTTCTTTTCCTATTTGGAACCATCCTGGAATATGAAGTCAAGTGGGCCTTAGGAAGCATCAGTACGAACAAAGCTAGTGGAGGTGATGGAATTCCAGTTGAACTATTTCAAATCCTAAAAGATGGTGCTGTGAAAGTGCTGCACTCAATATGCCAGCAAATTTGGAAAACTCAGCAGTGGCCACAGAACTGGAAAAGGCCAATTTTCATTCCAATCCCTAAGAAAGGCAATCCCAAAGAATGCTCAAACTACCTCACAATTGCACTCATCTCACACTCTAGTAAACTAATGCTCAAAATTCTCCAAGCCAGGCTTCAACAAAATGTGAACCGTGAACTTACAGATATTCAAGTTGGTTTTAGAAAAGGCAGAGGAACCAGAGATCAAATTGTCAACATCCACTGGATCATCGAAAAAGCAAGAGAGTTCCAGAAAAACATCCATTTCTGCGTTATTGACTATGCCAAAACCTTTGACTGTATGGATCACAATAAACTGTGGAAAATTCTGAAAGAGAGGGGAATACCAGACCACCTGACCTCCCTCTTGAGAAATCTGTATGCAGGTCAGGAAGCAACAGTTAGACCTGGACATGGAACAACAGACTCATTCCAAATAGGAAAAGGTATATATTATCATCACCTTTTTAGGAGTCAGAAATTTAGTACATGACTTTTCATTAAATAAATTCAGTTTTGAGGTTAGGCTGCTGAAAGAGTATGTAAAATAAGAATTGCCAATAAGTTAAAGATACTACTGTCATCTAATAAATGGCTGAACCATGTAGCAGTGCTATTCAGGCTGTTCTCTGTATACTCTGCCAAAGAACTGCTCTGCTCTTTCTTGCATGTATTTCATGTGTACCTAGGCTGTATGTTCCCATGTTTCCAACTGATCTATTCCTCTGACTCCAACTGGTCATTTGATGGTTTCATTAATCTTGCAGACCAGGACACCAGTTGACTCATAGGAGAGCAGCACAGAATGTTATTTTTTATGCCTACCCGAGACTTGAAAGAGATGCTTGTCCTAATCATTTACCTCAAAAGATAATCTATTTCGTAAGCAATAGTCGTACAGTTGTCTTGAAGCATGGGTTTTTTTTGAGTCTGGAAGTGATCAGTGGAGAAAGGCAGGTTGTTGCTGATTCTCTTTCAGATTTAACTACACATTAAGGTGAGAATTCTCTTTAGTGCACACAAGTCTTGTAGGCTATTAGATAAAACCGTGCCAGAATTGGGAAAGTCAAAGTGGAGGTCTACTAAACCCAGGCATCCTATTTTAATGCAACTGTTAAAGATAAAACTTCATTGAAAAGGAATAATCAAGAAAAAATTGCCAAATTGAACAGGATCCTGGGGGAAAACTTCCCATAAACTAAGACTGTTGTGGCCAAAGCAGAATATATGGTCACCTTACTTATTATCCTAGAATTTCCAAAGTTTTCTTCCATCATATACCTGTGTCCTTCATTTTCCAACTTCCTATCCTTGGGGCAATTGCTTTACATTTTTCAACTTTTGAGGCATTTATTTCCATATTTTTAAATATGTGCAAGCTGTTTTAAAACATTATTGACTTATTATAGTAGGTGAGCATTTTTCTCTCTATCCTTTTTCTACTCCCCAATATAAAATTCCAATTTTTGGTTAAACCAATTTTTGGTGTTTTCGTTATGAGTGTGTGTGTGGGTGGGGGAGGGTAGTCACTGCTGAAGTCAAGTATTAATATAAAAAGTTTGTTGTTAGACCTTTTTCCCTTTGAGGTTGATAATTGTCTTTTTTCCCCATTTATTTAGTTTTCTTTTAATTAAAAGCTGTCTTTCTATATTCTTTAACAGTTCTGTAAAATATTTATGAATCCAATATTCTAAGTAGTTAAACTTATAAGATAATCTGCCAGTAGCTTCACCACCATCTTTTACTTAGTTTTGCTAACAGTATCCTTTCTGGAACACTCCATCTTCTGTTCCATGATGGTGTGTGGTGTAGACTGCCTGCCCCGCTCTCATCTTGGGACTTCCTTTTGGCAAGTTCATACAAATTCGTTTCATCTCTTTCCTCTGTTAGAACCTTGTTCTGGATTTCATGTCTTCTTTTTTGCCTATTTACTTAATTTTACTGTAATATATTCTTCAGTAGCTTCTTACAGAAAGGTACCTGGGAAGTTAAAATTTTAGAGACTTGATATTTCTCAATTGTGCTCCACCACTCCATTTTACTAGCATCCTATGTTTCTATTTGGAAATCCAGCACTGTTCATATTTCTGAGTTGGTGGAAATTAGTAGTAAGAAACATTTTAATTACTGCTAACCATATGAAGGGGATATGTATGCATTCAAGGTATTGCCTGGTAGTGTTATTAATGAAAAAAAAAAACACTAATTTTTGTGTTCTACTTGTATCCAGTAGTATTTTTTCAAGATGCTCAATGGTATATAAATTGCTGTCTTTAAAAGTATGTTTTTGATCGAATACTCTGGAATATACACAATATACTACAATCACCAAATTAGATTTCGTCTCATGATGATTGTACTTAACATTTTGTAGGACGAATTAATGATTTCATTGCTTGTTTGTATCTCGAGCTTAATTAGAATCTTGTGCAAGAGGAACATACCTACTAGTAACGATTACCAAGACATGCGTTATTTGTGTCATTTTATAATTATAAGATCTCTCAGTTCCGAACAAAAGTAAAATCATTAGAGATGACAAAATACTAATAAAATCTCACACGAAGAGTGAGCTTTAAATCATAATTAAAACGATGAAAAGTCTATTGCACTGACATAAAGGCTCATAGGTGAAATATAACGAAAGGAAATTAACTTTTTTTTCCACATCAAGTTGGTAGAGGTGGGGACTCCATGTGATTTAAGTTAATAATATTAAAGTCACTGTTGTTCAAAGAGCCTCAATAAAGAAAGCTTGCAATGCAAAAATCAGTTAGAGAACAGTTCTTCAGAGCATGACCTGGAAAATATTATGTCCCCAAATAGTTGCTTGTGAGAAATTTAACTTCAATGACATTACAAAAATATCTGAATACTGATTGACATCTTGTTTGTTAAGATAACTTACCCTCAACAAAAATGGGCATTTGTCATAAATATTTAAAAAATAAAACGTAGGTGTTCTACTGAAGGTTTTGAAATGATATCTTCATTTTAAGTGCAGTGATTGGTTTCACAGAGCAAAGGGCATAGAAATTTGTCTTAGTAAATATCTCATATAGACTCCTTGATCATGAAATAGAAAATAATGGCTTAACTACATGTATATTATAGTAAGCATATTAAGCTTTCCTGTGCACATATTAATTGATCAGGAATTATGAGAAAATTATAATGAATAATAATGACTTCTGCTTCTCGAAGTAGCAAAGGACATAGAATTGGAAGCCTGAGAAAGATATTTGAATTTGGTTGTTTTTTTATCAAGGGCAAGTAGTATGACAACATTATTAAGGATAAAGGAATAAAATCATTTTATTCCATAAATGAATGTTTTATTCCATGAATGAATGTTTCTAATTCATAAATTAGAGTTTCACTGGTGAATGCTACTCCTAGGAAGTATTGGATAGGTTTTCAAGGAAATGACATTAGTCTGCCATAACAACCCCTAACTAACGTGGATGCATAGGATCTTTCTTTCCCATTTGCTCTTCCATACTAATCCTTTCAATATATTAGACTTTGCGGGGAATAATATTGCTGGTTATAACACTTACTTGCTGATAGTTAATAAATTTTTGATGCTTTTTTGTTTATAAATGTAATGCCTCTATTACAATGTATTTGTTCACTTGTTATAAGAAATATCAGGTCACTAAGAAATACTAAGTTCTTCTTATCCAAATTTGTCTAAGTGATTTTAGTACTTTGGTGCTTGGGCTGGAAAATATATACACTTTACTGAGTCAGTGTCTTTTTGCATTCTGGTGATCAGTTCTCCACTCAATTCTCCAAATGGGAACAAGCAGACACCTTATTGGAGAACATTTGGCCCCATTTTTGTTTTTGCATTTGTTTCTTCAGCTAAGAATATCCCAGTATCTCATTTTCTTTTCTTTATTGCTCTTTTGCATGGGCTGATTATTTCAATGGTTTTTCCCACAGTAACAGTCACATCCTTTCCCTGTTCACTGTGCTAAATGATTGTCCCATTTAGTGCTTATTTGCTAGCTTGATTTCTTGCTTCTAGACTAATTATTTTTCTTTAAAGGGGCACTGGCAAATAGAAGAGACTGTTAGTCTAAACATTTACTATGGGTTCTATTATCTTCTCTATTTCACTAACAACAAATACAACATTTACTTAAACAACAGCAAACAAACAGCAAAATCTAGAAGTTGTCAAATCACATGGTGTATTCCCAATATTTTGAACTACCTCAATATGAGATAATTTTTCACTCATGGGATTTTTTTGCCCCACTGATTGACCTTGGGGCATTCATCCCCCTCCAACACACAGACACACTAATTCAAGCTACATAGTTAGAGAACAGCCATATTAATAAAACAGAACTGGCCTCCTGGCCTCTGCACTGTGTTGGTCCAATCAGAACCTATCTGAAATTAAGCTGTTAAGTGTAGGTCTTACTCTGATGGGTCTTTTGAAATTTCAACCCTAGATTTTTTTTTTTTTTTAATTGCCATGTTTTCTGCCAAAGGCAGACAACTGGCTGCGGAGATAAAAAGATAAAAAGACTGGAGCTGACTTTAATGAATAGCAATGGTGATAGAGGGAGAAAAATCATTAATGGATTTAAACAGCTGACTTGCCTTTGTCCTGAGCCCAGCCACATCCTTGAGTCTTTGAGATACTTTTACAGTCTTATATGATAAAGTCCCCCTTTAAACATTTATGCTACCCTGGTTTAGGTTTTCTTATTGTTAATGAAAGCAGTCTAAGAAATGTATTTTTCAAGACCCAAGATGTTTTACCTTAGTATTGTCTATACTTCTTTATGGAGAAGGAAATGGCAACCTCCAGTATTCTTGCCTGGAAAGTTCCATGCAGAGGAGTCTGATGGGCTACAGTCCATAGGGTCAGAAAGAGTCAGACACGACAAAGCGACTGAGCACACATACTTCTCTATGTTGTTACAAAACAAAACATAAAGTAAAAATGAAACATTAAAAACATGATCCCTCACTTCTGTCAGTCAATAAAGAAAAGTTTCTGAGCTATGATCCTTCCTAGATGATGTTGAACAGTCCCAAACCCTTGAAATTCCATAACTGGGTGTCATGTGGTTGATGATATACCAGCGTTTTCCTGGTATATCAAAGACAACAATTTTACTTTATTCTGTAACAGACACTTTGCATATTTTATTTATCCCTGAAAGACAGTATTTATATATTGGTTCATATTTTTCTTTTAGTTTTCTTTATATTTTGGCTGTCTTTTCTAAAAGGAAAAGAGTTAGCTTTATTGCTTTTGAATGTTTGTATGTGCACATACAAACATATGTGTGTATTTATCTATAACCCACCTATATGCAATATATGCACATAAAGTTTTGTGTGTATATGTATATATCAGTTCAGGTCAGTCGCTCAGTCGTGTCCGACTCTTTGTGACCCCATGAATCGCAGCACACCAGGCCTCCCTGTCCATCACCAACTCCCGGAGTCCACCCAAACCCATGTCCATCGAGTCGGTGATGCCATCCAGCCATCTCATCCTCTGTCGTCCCCTTCTCGTCCTGCCCCCGATCCCTCCAGCATCAGGGTCTTTTCCAATGAGTCAGCTCTTCGCATGAAGTGGCCAAAGTACTGGAGTTTCAGCTTCAGCATCAGTCCTTCCAATGAACACCCGGGACTGATCTCCTTTAGGATGGACTGGTTGGATCTCCTTGCAGTCCAAGGGACTCTCAAGAGTCTTCTCCAGCACCACAGTTAAAAGCATCAATTCTTTGGTGCCCAGCTTTCTTTATAGTCTGACTCTCACATCCATGCATGACTACTGGAAAAACCATAGCCTTGACCAGACAGACCTTTGTTGTCAAAGTAATGTCTCTGCTTTTAAATATATGTATATATAAACTTGACATTTGTTAGAGCATTTAATTTTCCCCAGTTGCTCCCATAAAGATCTTGAGTGAGTGAGTGAAGTGAGTGAAGTTGCTCAGTCATGTCCGACTCTTTGTGACCCTGTGGACTGTAGCCTACCAGGCTCCTCTGCCCATGGGATTTTCCAGGCAAGAGTACTGGAGTGGGTTGCCATTTCCTTCTCCAGGGGATCTTCCTGACCCAGGGATTGAACCCAGGTCTCCCTCATTGGAGGCAGACGCTATAACCTCTGAGCCACCCACATTAAAAAGTGCATAAAATTAAAGCAAAACCATTTCATTTTAGTGTGAATCCTCGCTTTCTTCAGAGGTCATAGAAATTTAAGCAGCCACACTACTTTTTTTCTTTATTTAGAAAATTCTAATAAAAGCAGTGATGTAAAAAGTTCTTTCAAAGGTTTCCAGGGACTGCAGGACTTCTTTGATTTGTAGTTACAAAAATAAGTTTCAGGATGACATCAGCAAGACGGAGACTAGGGAGCCCCAGACCCTCCCAACAGAGACATCCATTCAACAATACATGAACCAGTTCCCTCTGTGAGAAATTCAGAACCAGTTAAGAGGCACTTGCACCCCAGAGGGGGCAGTGAAACCAGCCAGCAACCAAGTCAGTAGGAAATTTATGACACCCACTCTGCCAGGCTGGATCTGGAGAAAACTCCCAACTCTTGGCTTCTTTCTGACGAGGGAAAGAGAAGAATGAAACGTATATCCAACTGTTCAGACTTTTGTGGGGAGTCTGCCTGAAGGAGTTTCTGTCTTGACTGAAGCTAAGTGCTGACAAGAAAGGGTGCCAGGTTCAGGGAAGCTGAGAATTAGGTGATGATCTGGACTAGCTCAATGCAGAGGAAATCCCCTACTCCTGGCTTCTCCCTAGGGAGGGAAAGAGTTAGAACATGTATCCAACGTTCAGTTTGGTTGGGGGAGGAAGGGAGTTCTCTCTTCCATTACCTATATATATTTTTTTCCCTTTATTTATTTATTTATTTTTTCAGTGGGTTTTGTCATACATTGTTATGAATCAGCCATAGATTTACACGTATTCCCCATCCTGATCCCCCCTCCCACCTCCCCCTCCACCCAATTCCTCTGGGTCTTCCCAGTGCACCAGGCCCGAGCACTTGTCTCATGCATCCAACCTGGGCTGGTGATCTGTTTCACCATAGATAATATACATGCTGTTTTTTCAAAACATCCCACCCTCACCTTCTCCCACAGAGTTCAAAAGTCTGTTCTGTACTTCTGTGTCTCTTTTTCTGTTTTGCATATAGGGTTGTCGTTACCATCTTTCTAAATTCCATATATATGTGTTAGTATGCTGTAATGTTCTTTATCTTTCTGGCTTACTTCACTCTGTATAATGGGCTCCAGTTTCATCCATCTCATTAGAACTGATTCAAATGAATTCTTTTTAATGGCTGAGTAATATTCCATGGTGTATATGTACCACAGCTTCCTTATCCATTCATCTGCTGATGGGCATCTAGGTTGCTTCCATGTCCTGGCTATTATAAACAGTGCTGCGATGAACATTGGGGTGCACGTGTCTCTTTCAGATCTGGTTTCCTCAGTGTGTATGCCCAGAAGTGGGATTGCTGGGTCATATGGCAGTTCTATTTCCAGTTTTTTAAGAAATCTCCACACTGTTTTCCATAGCGGCTGTACTAGTTTGCATTCCCACCAACAGTGTAAGAGGGTTCCCTTTTCTCCACACCCTCTCCAGCATTTATTGCTTGTAGACTTTAAAAACATGGAACGCTTCACGAATTTGCGTGTCATCCTTGCACAGGGGCCATGCTAATCTTCTCTGTATAGTTCCAATTTTAGTATATGTGCTGCCGAAGCGAGCACCATTACCTATATTTTTCTTAGATGTTTTAATCTTCTCTTTATTTTTCATTTCATGCTTTAAAAAAAATGTAGCAAAAGAACATTAGGAACACAGCATGAAATCTACCCACTTAGCAAATTTTCTTATGTACAAGGAAAGTGATGTTAACTACAAGGACCGTGTTGTAGAGGCAATCTCTCAGACTTATTCACTGTGCATAGCTGAGCCTTGCCTGAGCTTGTCTCTCCATATGGCATGCTTGTTGAAGAACATTTGACTGTAAGTGCCTCTATTATTTCTCAAGATTGTTTCAGCTGTTTGAAGTCCTCTGTGGTTCCCTATGAATTTGGGGTTTGTTTTTTCTATTTCTACAGGAAATGCCATTGAGATTTTGATAGGGATTTTACAGACTCTACATATTGCTTTAAATATTAGATCTTACAATCAATGAACATGGGATGTCTTTCCATTTATTTGGGTTGTCTTCATTTTCTTTCAGCAATGTTTTATAGTTTTCAGTGTTCAGATCTTTCCTTTCCTTGGTTAAGTTTATCATTATTTTATTATTTTTGATATTATCATAAATGGGATTGTTCTATTAATTTCTTTTACAGACTATTGTTAATAGAAACACAGCTAGTTTTTGTATACTGATTTTTATATCCTGCAACTTTACTGAATTCATTTATTATTTCTGTTTTTTGAGATTCTGATACACTTTTTTAATGATTCCTTTTGTATTCTCTTTATCTTAATTGGAGTATGATTGCTTTACAGTGTTGTGTTAGTTTATGCTGCACAACAACATGGATCAGCTATATGGATACATATACCCCTTTCCTCTTCAGTCTCCCTCCCACCCACCCATCCCACCCTTCTTGGTCATCACAGAACTCAGAGCTGAGCTCCCTGTGCTAGACAGTAGTTTCCCACTAGCTGTTTATTTTACCCATGGTAGCGTATATATGTCAATTGTACTGTCTCAGTTCATCCCACCGTCTCCTTCCCCCACTGTGTCCACAAGTCCATTCTCTACATCTGCATCTCTATTCCTTCCCTGCCAATAAGTTCATCAGTACCATTTTTCTAGATTCCATATGTATGTGTTAATATGTAATATTTTTATCTTTCTGACTTACTTCACTCTATATAACAGACTCTAGATTCATCTACATCACTACAGATGACTCAATTTTGTTCCTTTTTATGACTGAGTAATATTTCTAACTGTCTTTAGGTAGAGTTTGGGGTCGAGGTTTTCTATACATGAGATCATGTCATCTGAAGACAGGGGCAATTTTACTTCTTCCTTTCTTATTTGGATGCCTCTTATATATTTATTTTTTTCTTGCCTTATTGCTCTGACTAGAACTTCCAGTACCATGTTGAATAGGAATGGTGAATGAGAGTGAGCATCTTTACCTTGTTCCCGATCTTAGAAGAAAAACGTTCAACCTTTCACCACTGAGTATGATAACTGAGGACTTGTCATATGCAGCCTTTATTATGTTGAGATACATTCCTTCTGTAACCACATCTTTCACCTCTGTTCTCTGCACCTCTCAGGCATCTAGAATATGCCAGGTCCTGGAAGTGCTCAGTGACAGGCAAGACACAAGTCAGTCCCTTGGGCAGCCCCCAGAAAAGTTGGAATGTTGGATGCACAGTTCAACTCTTTCATTTCCCAGGGAGAAGCTGGGATTTGGAGGTTTTCATCCATTTGCTGAAGGCTGAGTTACACAAGTGTGTGCATGCTCTTCCAAACTGGTATTGTTCTCAACAGCCCCCAACATATGACCTTTTCCTGTCAGTGCTCAGATTCAGGCAAGGCAGAAATAAGTTCAGAAGTATCAGATCTTTGGCCCAGTTGTTTCATTCCTTCCCCATGCTGAAACTGGGAGTTGAGGGTTTCCTCATGATTATGTGATGTTGTGTCAGGAGTGGGCTTATGGTGCTAGGGAATATTAAATTTTCCCACTGGTTTCAATAAGGTTGTTTTCATACTTGCTAGAAGTTTCTCAGCTGGTTTCTGGACTGCTCATAGAGAATCTGTGTATTTTTGCTGAATCTTTTTATCCCTGGTGGGAATGAGATTAGAGGACGTCTTATTCTGTCACATTGTTGATATTATTCCTTTTACCTTCATTTTAAAAGCATTTATTAATTTGTTTCTGCGTGTTGAGAATCTAAACTCTGGAGATTCTGAGGGTAAGTTTCATTATACAGACTGCCACGGGTGCTTTGTTCTTGTCATGATTTTCTTTCTTTCTTGTTTTCAGAATAATGATTTGTTTCTTCATCTTCAAGTGGTGACCAATTAGTTCTTCTTCCTTTTGTTTTATAAAGCATTGAGTATTGGAACATGTTTCAAACTGTTATAGTCAATAATCCTATTGCTGCTCAACTTACTCCATTTGTAAACAGTGGTACCCTTTCAAGTCGAATCTTGAATCCCTATGGTACAGTCCTAGTAGTAGTCTTTGATAATTGCTTGTCTTCTGGATAAGATGTTTCACACTAATCTTGTACATTTCTTCCCTAGCTATGGGATTGGCCATTTCTTCAAAGATCTCTGTTCTTTTTGGTAGGAAATGATACATTAAAAACTACCATGTTGGTGTTATTCCTTAGAATTTTAAATCTTTGATTTAACATTCTCTTTTTTTCTCATTATCCTAGATAAACTGTTGTGGTACCTATTGCTGTGCAACAAACCACCCTAAAGCTTAGTGGCTTAAGGCAACAATTTGTTGTTATCTCTCAGAATTTTGTGGGTTGGCTGGTCACGTGGGCACTTATTCCTTTGGAAGTGTCTTGAGGTTGCAGTTAGATGGTGCTCAGGCTAGAATCACTGCAGGCTTAAATGGGATGTTGTACAAGATGGCCTCTTCACTTGTATGTCTGGCACCTCTACTGGGAAGGCTGGAGAGGTTAGGACTGGCCTGTCATATACATCTTTCTTCATGCAGTCTTTCTACAATGGTAGACTGAGTTTCCTCATAGCCTGTGGGTCTCAGAATTGTCAGGCATTTTGCTGTGGTTGCTGGATTCCACCAAAATAAGTGTCCTAATGACCAAGGCAGAAACTATTGGTTTATTCTGACCTAATCTCAGAAATCACACAGAACCACTTCCAGCACGGCCCAGTGGTTAAAACAGCCAGCCCATATTCAATGTAGAAGGGCACTATACTTGTCTAAAAAGGATTCTCAGGTTACTGGGAAGCCCATACTTGAACATTACGTATTATGTATACCATCAATGTTAAAAGCATCATTTAAAAGCATGCAGTGGGATTATATTACATTTTTATTTACTTGACTATTCCTAGTCTAGTATGTGCAGGGCACTATTCTAGGAGCCGAAGATACAGTTGTGAAAAAAGATACTCATACACACTCACAAATATACGATTAATCTCAGTTTACATTCTTGACCACCAACATTAAATTCAATATGGGGCAGAACTGGAGAAGGAAATACATACCGGGGGGCATGGTTCATCGTGGGACTAAATGTGTAGATTGGCTACCATGTATACCAACCCTGTTAATAACATCAGTTAGACACTGAGCAATATACAGTAGTGTTATTTCAAATGCTCACTTTATTCATTTACTTTAAAGTGAAACTTGCACATTCCCTCCTCCTCACTGTTATTTTAGCAAAAAGCTGATTGATACAATTTTTTACATGATCAGTCTGGCTTCTGGAGAAGGAAATGGCAACCCATTCCAGTGTTCTTGCCTTGAGAATCCCAGGGACGGGGGAGACTGGTGGGCTGCCATCTATGGGGTCGCGCAGAGTTGGACACAACTGAAGCGACTTAGCAGCAGCAGCCGTCTGGCTTGTGTGTTGAGAAGAGACTGGAGGAGGGCAAAGACAAAAGCAGGGAGAGTATTAAATCAGTTCAGTTCAGTTCAGTCGCTCAGTCGTGTCCGACTCTTTGTGACCCCATGAATCACAGCACACCAGGCCTCCCTGTCCATCACCAACTCCCGGAGTTTACTCAAACTCATGTCCATTGAGTCAGTGATGCCATCCAGCCATCTCATCCTCTGTCGTCCCCTTCTCCTCCTGCCCCCAATCCCCCAGCATCAGGATCTTTTCCAATGAGTCAGCTCTTCGCATTGAGGTGGCCAAAAGTATTGGAGTTTCAGCTTCAGCATCAGTCCTTCCAACGAACACCCAGGACTGATCTCCTTTAGGATGGACTGGTTGAATCTCCTAGCAGTCCAAGGGACTCTCAAGAGTCTTCTCCAACACCACAGTTCAAAGGCATCAATTTTTCAGTGCTCAGCTTTCTTCACAGTCCAACTTTCACATCCATACATGACCACTGGAAAAACCATAGCCTTGACCAGACGGACCTTTGTTGGCAAAGTAATGTCTCTGCTTTTTAATATGCTATCTAGGTTGGTCATCACTTTCCTTCCAAGGAGTAAGTGTCTTTTAATTTCATGGCTGCAGTCACCATCCACAGTGATTTTAAATAACTGATTGCAAAAATCCAGGCAGTAGATGATAGTGGTTTGGATCATCTAGGATCATCTAGGGCTTCTAGGAGAATCTGATGATCTCCATTCCTCCTCTTTGAAGACATCTGTCAGATTCCATGGCTTTCTAGTTATTCATGGGTATAAGAACAAATTCTTTTTTTTTTTTTTAGATCATTTATTTTTAATTGGAGGATGATTGTTTTACAGTATTATGTTGGTTTCTGCCATACATCCACATGAATCAACCATAGGCATACATATGTCTCCTCCTTCTTGAACTTTGCTCCGATCTCCCACCACACCGCACCCCTCTAGGTTATCACAGAGCACTGGTCTGAACTCCCCAAATCATGCAGCAAATTCCCACTAGTTATCTATTTTACATATGGTAGTGTATGCTTCCATGCTGCTCTCTCCATTCGTCCCACCCTCTCCTTTCCCCCCACAAGTTCATTTTTGAAATATATTGTTCTGTCTAACTGTAGCTCAGAGTTAAAACTCTTTCCCCTCTGACCACTGCCTCAGGCCCAATCCCAGGCATGGCCTGTGGCTGGAGATGCGCAGTGAGAGCCAAAGCAAGGTGTCATTTCCTGATGCCTCCTGTTTTTCTCTCTCCTCCTCCCCCGTCTACCTCTTTTGGTTCCCATAGAGTTTGGATGGGGTGCAGGGGGATAAGAGAAGGTGTCAAAAGTCTTAGAGCTTGAACTGTGATTGTCACTGATGTCTTTGTGGACTCCATAATGCAGGGATTAGTCCTTTGGGACACCGTAGGGACATCTTGGCCACCCTACCAGCACACCTGGAGTCTTCAGGCAGCCCTCTCACAGGACATCCTTCAGACCGTAGCACCTCCTGTAACTGCTGCAAGTGAAGGCTCCTCCTCGTTCTTCTCTCGCCTCATCCTGCTGTTTGCATCTGCTCATGTTGCTGTAGGGGACATAGGTCAGGTTCTCTCAAGAGCTCCCTTTCCTTAACCCACTCAGCACTGGCAGTACCTGGGACTGTATATTCCATAGAGGTGGGGATGCCACTTTTGCCCTTCCAGGCACTCCTGATCTCTATGACTGATTCTCTTGGAGACTGTCCTCAACAAGACTGAAATGGGGGAGTAGAGGGGAAAACCACAATACTCTTGTAGGCTCACAGCTCACATCTCAGATCATTCTCTACTGCAGAAACTTTCTTTAGCATGGTGCGCATGTGCATGCTCAGTCGTGTCCAACTCTTTGTGACCCCGTGGACTTCTGTCCATGGAATTTTCCAGGCAAGACTACTAGAGTGGGTTGCCATTTCCTACTTCAGGGGATTTTTCCAACCCAAGGATCAAACCTGTATCTTCTGAGTCTCCTGCATTGGCAGGAGTATTCTTTACCACTGTGTCACCTGGGAAGTCCTTTCTGTAGCATCACTTTCCCTTTAAATCAACTTGAGGTGGGTAGAGGGGGAGTGAAGGAATCATACCTGATTTTGATTTCTTTTAGTAAGCTCCAAAGTAGATATTTGGCAGCTCTTTGGTATTCTCTTTAGAGTGAAATTTCTTTGAACTTTTATCCAATATTTTCAGACCATAGAAAAGTCTAATTAGATACCCTATTTAAGTTTTTTCTTTCTTGATTTAATTAAAAACATAATTTTCTTATAAGATCATATGTCATCTGTGCTTTTGATTCATGTTACATATTTATTTAGCAGATTTAATATACTTTGGTTTCAGCTCTTCACAATTGGCCCCTAAGAGCCATGATATAAGAACATTGAAGTTTGCTGATTTAAGAATGTGGACTGAAGCAGGCTGGGTCTGAGTGCAGCATTTTATCTCTCTGTGGCTTTGTTGTCCTCTCCTTGTCAATTGTAACTTGGTAAGTGATGAAATATGTGCTTCTTTGAGTAAAATGACTTTCAGGTGAGAGAAAACTTTAGCACAAGTGGGAAAGGCAGCTAAATTGCTGGATGAGGATGTGTTGGGAACCACATGAGTTTTTAACTGGGTGTGTGTATCACTGATCTGTGTGTGACGCCCGCTGCCTCACTGTTCACACTGTCTGCACTGTTCGTTGAAGGTGCAAGCTGAAGGTAGCAGTGTGTGAGCTAAGAGGCTGGAAGGAGCCTCGAGGAGCTGTAGGAACTGCAGACACGTTTATTCTCTCCTGGCTGATGCAGCAGCTGTAGCAGTAGACACGCTATAGTCTCTCCTCTAGTGGTTGACCCAACAGGCACAGCCATGACGCAGCAGTAAAATACCCCCGCTTTCTTTAGGTGGAGCTCATATGTCTGAACCACACAAAGTAGCCGATGACCAAGTGAGTACTTCGTGATGCGCATGTGCAGTGCTACAAATGCTCTCAGCTGTTACATGGGCATTATTTACAAAACATGGGGCGAGAGGGCCTGAGCACACCATCTTGGCTAATTTGCTCTCTCCACAGCGTGATTTAGAGGAAAGCCCAGCACATTTTAATTGGCCACATACACACTCAAGTAGAGATTTTAGTTCCTAATCTCCCTGTAGCTAAGTGAGGCCACATGACTAAGTTTTGCCCAGTTAGCTGTAAGCAAAGTAGTGTGTGCGATTACCAGTTTTATTTTGTATAAGGAAATGACTTGCTTTCCACACCTTCTATTAATATTTCCCGTTTTCCATGGCCTAGAATGTGCATACGATTGTCCTTGACAGTTTGAATTATGTAGATGAGGTCAACACTTCAGGAGATCGCTGAGAAAGATAGAAGGAATCTGGGTCCACGTATGACCTAATGGATGTTTTGCCTTTCCCATCTGGGACTCTTACAAGAGAGAGAAGTAAACTGCAATCTTGTGTGAGCTGCTGCATTTGGCAAGTCTCTTGTTATACTTCTTAAACTCCTCCCTGATTGTTTTCATATTTTAAATTGCTTGACATAGTCCTTTTATATTTCTGGTTTCTCATGCTTTTTAATTTTTCTCAATATATTGAAGACATTTTTGTGTTTTATTTTTCAGGTAGGTATATAGGGACAGTATATTCCTTAGAACATTTCATCATGTTATCTTGTCTGGGTATAAAACAATTGCCACATCATTTTTCTCCTCATTCCAGACAGTTTTGGTTTTCTGGGTTCAATGAGAGAACAGGCCTGACTTCTTTTTTTTTTTTTTTATTCTTCAAATGTAACCTATTTCTGCCTGAATTTTTAAACAATCTTATTTTGAAATTTAAAATTTTATTTAGTTTATATTTAATTTATCCTATTTTATATCAGTTTTGCCTGGAATTTTTTGTAAGCCTTTTAGAACTACCAATGTCTGTGCTTCTTTATTTCTACTTCAGGGTATTACTATTTTTTCCTTCTAATAAATCTCTGACAATTACTTCTCCCTTTCTCAGTTATGGTGACTATTTAAATTTTGAATTTTCTCTTTCACTGTAGCTATCATTTTCTTAGAGAATTTTTCTAGATTTTGACTGATTTAAATTTTATACAATCTTAATTTTGTACTTGTCCCAATGCATATTTTATTTAACATTTTATTGTGCTTTCTTGAGGACTTTGCATTTTAATTTTTCTCTGCCAGCTCGATTTTCATTTGTGTCATATCTCTTATTTCACTGAGTCCATGAGTTCTTATATTTTATTGAGATTAAAGAAAAAGAAAAGATATAAGCTTTCCTTTTATTTCTTGGATTAATATTATTAAGAGGTATACATCTGTATGTTTTTTAGGGTAATAGCTGTGTTCTTTCTTATAGATCACAGTTGGTTGTTATTTTAAAGTTCCCTTATTTCCCATTTCTTGATGATTTCTTTAAACTTGAATGAGGAATTATTTCTCTGGGCCTGGTATTTGTCAAGTAATATGATGGCTTTATTCCCTTTGAGTTTATATATTAATCACACGTTTATTGCTGGAATTCCCCCATCTGCTCTTAAGCTGACAACCAACTTCATGAACACAACCTCCAGCAAATTTCTGGTGTATAGCAGGCATTCATTTAGGATAACTTTGTTGGATAGAGTGAGAAGTTTCTTCTGCTCCTGGTTTTTGATTCTTAATATGTGAGAAAGTAAGTTTATTCTGGGAATTAAAAAATATTTTGAAATTTGACTACTTTCCTCTGGATAGTACATGACCAGTATAATTTGTAGGTGACATTCTTCACTCTGCTCTAACTGAAATTTTTATTTATCAGCAAAAAGCAAGCACTACCCACTGTCCTCCACTAAATGTTCAGCACAGACATGGATGCTTCCTGAATGGATGGAGAGAGGCAAAGGGAAGCATGCTGGAAAATCAGTATTAAGTAAACTGGTCTGAGAGGACCCTTTCCAAACCATTCCTGTAAAATGGAATAGCTGTTTCAGAGATCTTGTCAATGATTATTTAAGAACCTATTGAAACTATAATTAGAGTATAAATCATTCATCAAAAATTGATTTTTTAAAAATATTTATTTGGCGACATTGGTTCTTAGTTGTGGCATGTAGAATCTTCTCTCTGTTGTGGTGTGCAGGATCTTTGGTTGTGGTCATGCAGGATTTTTAGTTACAGCATGTGAACTCTTAGCTGCAGCATGTGAACTCTTAGTTGCAGCATGTGGAATCTAGTTCCCTGACCAGGGATCAAACCCAGGACCCCTGCATTGGGAACACAGAGTCTTAGCCATTGTACCACCAGGTATGTCCTAATAATTAACTTTTTACATGTTTTTTTTTTCTCTTATGACTCTCCTTCTTTTTCATTTTATGTAAAGATAAGGAAATATGCATCAGTTTCCATTAGTCAGCATTGTTACCTAAATGTTCTAATATTTCACCTCAATTTTGTTTGAAGTCTCTTTATGCTTTGAAGAGAAAAGTTCTTATTTTTTCAACTAAACAAAACATGAATTGATGCAAACATCAAGCTCAAAATTGTGCAGAACTGGCATTGACCTTCCCAAAGGTGCATGATTGCCTGTGAAAAAGACTTATTTTGTCTGAAAATCTTCTGAATGTTCATGAAAATTTATAGACACATTTTTGCATCTCACTCTGGGTAGTGGGACTGTCTTTTAGGTCTCCCCAGAATTAAGTAATGTGTGGAAATGACCACTTAGGGTGTCTTTACACAAGTAGTTCTACAAAAGCAAAATTGCATTAGAAGCTTATGACAAACACACACATTTCTAGCAGGCAGCTTAATCATAATGCATACCCACTGTCTTCAAACTTTTAAATGTTTCTCTCTCAAAAGCACTTATAGACTTTGCAGCATCACTTACAGATTTTGTAGATTCCCAGAAATTGAAAGAATCTATTCACCTGATTTTAAATATCACCTAATCATATGTGTGTGTGTGTGCACATGTGCACGCGCTGTCACTTCAGTTGTGTCTAGCTCTTTCCACCCTATGGACTATTGCTGTCAGACTCCTCTGTCCATGGATTTCTCCAGGCAAGAATACTGGAGGGGGTTACAATTTCCTTCTCCAGGGGATCTTCCTGACCCAGAGATCCAAACCACATCTCTTAACATCTCCTGCATTGACGGAAGACTTCTTTACCACTAGTGCTACCTGGGAAGCCCCACCTAATCATATTCTTCATCTAATCAGATTAATCCATATAGTATTTTTCAAATGTGAACTATTTCTGTGTTTAGATCCTGAACTGTCACATTGTAGAACTGGCTTTTATTCTAGCAGAAGTTCCCTTGTTAATCCAGTTCTAGTTCTCTCTTTACTATCTTATTCTTACATATTCACCTAAGTCCTTGTTCTTGATGCAGTGACTTGTCTTAATCGTTTGGCAACTGTGGTTTCTCAATCCCTATTTGTTTAATTTTGATCTCTAGTTCCAAGTTGGTTATTAATTTTCAGCCTTTTTTGGTACCTGACCTCTCAATTCTGTCCAAACTGTACCTTCATTATCTGAATTTGGCTTCACTCTTAATTCTGTGGTCTCAACTGTTGAAAGTATTGGAACAACAATACCATTGATGAATTTGTATTTACTGTTTATGTGTGTTTAGGCATGTGTGTGTATGTGTGATTATAACACAGTTTAACAAAATAATAGATATTACAAAATATCCTAAACTGTGTCCAAAAATTAACTAGTATTCAAATTGAAAAAAATGCAGATGTAGTTTTCCATCATGCTCTTAGGTCTATGACTTCTCCAAACTCTATCAGTTTCTTTAGAGACCTCAGTATTGCAGAAATAAAGGACTCTGCATTTCCAGCTATTTGGCTGCCTCAGGATCTAACACAAAACCACACGGTCATGTATCTCCTTCCTCAAATTAAGGATTACTGAAGAATATTGTCTCCTTGTTATATCACACCCTCCACTGCCTGAGAAGTAGTAAAACTACCAAATTAAAAGTATCATTAGGTAGAGAAAGAGGGGGTAGGAAAGAAGAGGATTGCAAGATCTGATATTTATTCTTGGGAAACTGATGTATTAATGAAATTAAATTCTTACTTTGGTAAACTTATTTCACCCCTTTTTAAGATGAGGGTATTATCTCTGCTTAGATGGTCTGACAACTAATTGCAGAATTCTTTTTGGATAACAGTAATAATTCCTATTCTCATAATATTTTTCACTCCCATGAAAAATACATAAAAACCATCTTGTCCTAGTATGTTTCCTGTTTGGGATGTTGATAATATATTCTTGTGAGCAATGAGTCATGAAGGTGCAAGGGCATAACATTTAATAACTGGTGAGCTTCATCTTGAACAGTCAGCACTTATTATAAATATATATGGGAAAAAACAGAGTAGAGAACTGTAACCCAGGAAAGAGAAATAGTGACTAGTAGTTAATGATGAATCTGTTACAAAACATAACTATCATTGTGATCTTAATTTAAATATATTAACATATTTATAGGAGAATTTCTAACTATTTTTCTGTATTTTGTTTTAAAGAAAATTCAGAATCTTCCTTTCTTTGTGTATCTTTAACCACATCTAATTTTGACAGAAATATTCTTCCTAATCTTGTGTTTGAAACTCCATGATGTTATATTTTGATAAGTTAGCTATTTTCTGTTGAATCAGCTATTAGATAATTACATTACAAAATTGTCATTTTTTTGCTTCAGGGTGTTTTTCATTTGGCTTCTGCTTTAGTTTGTCCTTTTACTTTTCAGTGCTCCATGTTTTCTCAATTATTGTGATTTTGCTCATTTTAATTGCTTTATCATGGATCTCTCAACCTATTTTTTTAAAATGTCATTCATTATTAATATAGTGCCAGAAATGCACCATGCACTTTATACAGTTGTTGAATATGGATAAGATGGGTCACTGCTTGGGGTAGAGCTTCCTGTCTTAGGGTGTGATGTTTTCATGGTACCTGTGATACCATCATTACTCTGACATTCTATGGAGGTAGAAGGCTTTCACAGTAGAGACTATAATGAAGTCACAATTTCTACCTCAAGCCACGGTGATAAGAATGCTGAGTCTAATAGTTACTTATTATAAGAATGTAGTATCCCTTTAATCCTTTAAAATTAAATGTCAGTATGCATTGATAAGTATAAGAAAATATATTTATAATCTCATATATTTCCTCACCAATTAATAGGGTAGTTGAAAAAAAAATCATTATAGCTCAAAATGCCAAGGGTACCTGGCAGGGAAACATAGTGTTCGGTTTGCAGAAAAGCTTCCAATCTGCTTCTACATACAATAAAATGTTTTACTGAACAAAGTAAATCATTAAGGAGTAAGAAACAAAAAATGAGATAGAACACATGTCATTTAAGATTCTAAATGTGTTCTTAAAACTACAGTGGGATCAGAACCAACCTAAATGATCTAAATTTGTGTTGCTCTTAATAGTTTGTTTGAAAAAATTAACTCAGCATTTAGTTCTGGAGTTGAATTAAGGTATCTGTACATGAGTGCAGTTTTAATATTCTCTTGAGAGAGCAAATAAAGTCACAAAATAAACCCACTCCTTTGCCAAGCTGTTACCAACACTCTGGCAGCAATGTTCACTTTCCTTAAGCAGCCAAAGTCCTTGTGATTTTAAATCCAAGATTTAAAAAACTGTTTTGGAACTCTTCCTACTGACTGAAATTTCTTAATCCTCTCTCACTGTCTTTGTTTAGTAACTGCACAGAATTTTTCTTTACTGAGTCCTGGAGCACATGGAAAGAGGAAGTCATTAAATAAATGTGTGATCCTTGTCTGGTAATAGAGGCTGGTATGGCAACTAGCTCAGGTCTGGAAAACCATCATATTAGCATACTCACCAAAGAGAGAAAGCAGAATGCCAGGGATGAGTCCAAAGTTCTTGGTCAGAGAGACAGGAAGAATGGATGAGAAATACTGCAGAAATCTTGGGGTAGGGATGAAACGGACCTAAAAAATTTATTTTGGTCATGTTATGTTTCGTTTACTTTTAATTGCTCTGCAGCTTTATTGAGATATAGTTGACATATAACATCATATAAGTTTAAGGTATAAATGTGATGACTTGATACAGGTGACATTGTGAAAAGATTACCACAGTTAGGTTAGTGTACACCTCTATCGCCTCTATGACTAGACTTATTTTTGTGTGTATGGTGAGAACACATAGATCTATACTCACAACAAATTTCAAGTATATAATACAGTGTATTAGATCTGCAGTGTATAGTAGACCCGTAGAACTTATCTTTTGGCTGGAAGTTTGGACCATTTGAACATCATCTCATTTTGACCACCTCCTAGTCCTTGGCAGCCACCATTCTACTCCCTGTTTCTATCAATATGAGTTCCCATAGAACTCCTATTGTCTTTGTTTCTATGACTTTTTTTTTTTTTTTATTTCACATATAAGTAAGAGCATAAGGTATTTGTATTTCTCTGTCTGACTTATTTCACTTAGCAGAATACCCTCTAGATCTATCCATGTTGTAAATGGCAAGATTTCTTTTTTATCAGTTCAGTTAGTCGCTCAGTTGTGTCTGACTCTTTGCAACCCCATGAACTGCAGCACACCAGGGCTCCCTGTCCATCACCAACTCCCGGACTTTACTCAAACTCATGTCCGTTGAGTCAGTGATGCCATCCAACTGTCTCATCCTGTTGTCCCCATCTCCTCCTGCCTTCAATCTTTCCCAGCATCAGGCTCTTTTCTAATGAGTTGGCTCTTCCCATTAGGTGGCCAAAGTATTGGAGTTTCAGCTTCAACATCAGTCTTTCCAATGAATATTCAGGACTGATTTCCTTTAGGATGAACTAGTTGGATCTCCTTGCAGTCCAAGGGACTCTCAAGAGTCTTCTCCAACAACACAGTCCAAATTCTTCTGTGCTCAGCTTTCTTTATAGTCCAACTTTCACATCCATACATGACTACTAGAAAAACCAAAGCCTTGACTAGATGGACCTTTGTTGGAAAAGTAATATCTCTGCTTTTTAATAAGCTGTCTAGGTTGGTCATAACTTTCCTTCCAAAGAGCAAGCGTCTTTTTAATTTTATGGCTGCAGTCACCATCTACAGTGATTTTTGAGCCCAAAAAAATAAAGCCAGTCACTGTTTCCACTGTTTCTCCATCTATTTGCCATGAAGTGATGGGACTGGATGCCATGATCTTAGTTTTCTGAACGTTGAGCTTTAAGCCAACTTTTTCACTCTCCACTTGCACATTCATCAAGGAGCTCTTTAGAGAACAGTGTGGAGATTCCTTAAAAAACTGGGAATAGAACTGCCATATGACCCAGCAATCCCACTCCTGGGCATACACACTGAGGAAACTAGAATTGAAAGAGACACGTGTACCCCAATGTTCATCGCAGCACTGTTTATAATGGCCAGGACATGGAAGCAACCTAGATGCCCATCAGGAGACGAATGGATAAGAGAGCTGTGGTACATATACACAATGGAATATTACTCAGTCATTAAAAAGAATACATTCGAATCAGTTCTAATGAGGTGGATGAAACTGGAGCCTATTATACAGAGTGAAGTAAGCCAGAAAGAAAAACACCAATACAGTATACTAATGCATATATATGGAATTTAGAAAGATGGTAACGATAACCCTGTATGCAAGACAGCAAGAGAGACACAGATGTATTCAACAGTCTTTTGGACTGTGTGGGAGAGGGCGAGGGTGGGATGATATGGGAGAATAACATTGAAACATATAAATTATCATATGTGAAACAAATCGCCAGTCCAGGTTTGATGCATGATACAGGATGCTTGGGGCTGGTGCACTGGGATGACCCAGAGGGGTGGGATGGGGAGGGAGTTGGGAGTGGGGTTCAGGATGGGGAACACATGTACACCCATGGTGGATTCAAGTCAATGTATGGCAAAACCAATACAATGTTCTAAAGTAAAATGAATAAATAATTAAAAAAAAAAAAGAAGCTCTTTAGTTCTTCTTCACTTTCTGCCATAAGGATGGTGTCATCTGCATATCTGAGGTTATTTATATTTCTCCCGGCAATCTTGATTCCAGCTTGTGCTTCCTCCAGCCCAGCATTTCTCATAATGTACTCTGCATAGAAGTTAAATAAGCAGGGTGACAATATACAGCCTTGACAGACTCCTTTCCCTATTTGGAACCAGTCTGTTGTTCCATGTCCACTTCTAACTGTTGCTTCCTGACCTGCATATAGGTTTCTTAAGAGGCAGGTCAGGTGGTCTGGTATTCCCATCTCTTGAAGAATTTTCCACAGTTTATTGTGATCCACACAGTGAAAGGCTTTGGCATAGTCAATAAAGCAGAAGTAGATGTTTTCCTGAAACTCTCTTGCTCTTTCTATGATCCAGCAGATGTTGGCAATTTGATCTCTGGTTCCTCTGCCTTTTCTAAAACCAGTGTGAACGTCTGGAAGTTCATGGTTCACGTTATTGCTGAAGCCTGGCTTGGGGAATGTTGAGCATTACTTTACTAGCGTATGAGATGAGTGCAATCATGCAGTAGTTTGAGCATTCTTTGGCATTGCCTTTCTTTGGGATTGGAATGAAAACGGACCTTTTCCAGTCCTGTGGCCACTGCTGCTGAGTTTTCCAAATTTGCTGGCATATTGAGTGCAGCACTTTCCCAGCATCATCTTTTAGGATTTGAAATAGCTCAACTGGAATTCTATCACCTCCACTAGCTTTGTTCGTAGTGATGCTTTCTAAGGCCTACTTGACTTTGGATTGCAGGATGTCTGGCTCTAGGTCAGTGATTACACCATCGTGATTATCTGGGTCGTGAAGATCTTTTTTGTACAGTTCTTCTGTGTATTCTTGCCACCTCTTCTTAATATCTTCTGATTTGTTACGTCCCTACCATTTCTGTCCTTTATCGATCCCATCTTTGAATGAAATTTTCCCTTGATATCTCTAATCTTCCTGAAGAGATCTCTGGTCTTTCCCATTCTATTTTTTCCCTCTATTTCTTTACACTGATCACTGAGGAAAGCTTTCTTATCTCTCATTTTTATTCTATGGAACTCTCCATTCTGTTGGGTATATCTTTCCTTTTCTCCTTTGATTTTGGCTTCTTTTCTTTTCACAGCTATTTCTAAGGCTTCCTCAGACATCCATTTTGCTTTTTTGCATTTCTTTTTCTTGGGGATGGTCTTGATCCCTGTCTCCTGTACAATGTCATGAACTTCTGTCCATAGTTCATCAGGCACTCTATCAGATCTAGTCCCTTAAATGTATTTTTCACTTCCACTGTATAATTGTAAGGGATTTGATATAGGTCATACCTGAATGGTCTAGTGGTTTTCCCTACTTTCTTCAATTTAAGTGTGAATTTGGCAATAAGGAGTTCATTATCTGAGCCACAGTCAGCTCCCGGTCTTGTTTTTGCTGACTGTATAGAGCTTCTTCATCCTTTGCTGCAAAGAATATAATCAATTCTTTTTATAGCTGAGTAATGTTCCATTTTATATCTACATATACCACAACACAATTTGCTTCCATATCTTGGCTGTTTTTAACAATGCTGCAATAAGTATGGGAGTGCAGATATCTTTCCAAGAGAGTGATCTCCTTTACTTTGGATATATACTCGGAAGTGGAATTGCTGTATCGTTTGGTGGTTTTTTGGGGCTTCCCTGGTGGTTCAGATGGTAAAGAGTCTGCCTGCAAGGTAGGAGACCTTGGTTTGATTCCAGGGTCAGGAAGATCCCCTGGAGAAGGGAATGGTAACCCACTCCAGTGTTCTTGCCTGGAGAATCCTGTGGACAGAGGAGCCTGGTAGGCTACAGTCCATGGGGTGGAAAAGAGTCAGACACAACTGAGCGACTAACACTTTCACTTTCATGATAGTTCTATTTTCAGTTTTTTGAGGAACTGGTCCCCATAGTGGCTGCATTGATTTATATTCTCACCAACTGTGCACAAGGGTTTCCTTTTTTCCAGAGTTTTGTCATCCTTGTTATCATTATCTTTTTGATAAAAGCCATTCTAACAGATGTGATATAATAACTCATGGTGGTTTTGATTTGCATTTCTCTGATGGTTCGTGATGTTGAGTATCTCTTCAGCTACTTGTTGGTTAGCTGTACATTTTCTTTGGAAAAATGTCTGTTAATGTTCTTTGCCCATTTTAAAATTGGATTATGAGGATTTTTTATTTTTACTTTTGTTATTGAGTTGTGTAAATTCCTTATATATTTTGGATCTTAATTCCTTATTTGCTCTATGGTATGCAAATATATTCTCTCATTCCATAGGTTGCTTCCTTATTTTGTTGATTATTTCTTCTGCTGTGCAGAAACTTTTTAGTTTTATGTCATTCAACTTGTTGATTTTTGCTTTTGATGCTTATGCTTTTGATGTCATATCAAAAAATTGTTGCCAAGATCAGTGTTGAGCTTTTCTGCTGTGTTTTATCCTAGGAGTTTTATGGTGTCAGGTCTTTCATTTATTCCTTTAATCTATTTCAGGTTGCTTTTGTGAGTGGTATAAGATAGGAGTCCAGTTTAAGTGGTGAAAGCAAAAGCCGTGTGAACTAGGTTGAAGGCAGAATAAAATTCAGGACAGAAAATTAAGTTTCTGAGCAGTTTGGAATAGGAAAATAGGACAGTAACTGAAGAAGAGTATGGGAAGAAGTTTTTTAAAGATGGTATGTTTGTCTGCCAGTGGTAGTGATCTAAGAGAGGAAAATGATCATGGAAAAGAGGGAGTAGTGATGTCTTTGAGCAGGTTAAGAGGAGATGGACCCTAGAGACAACGGAAGGGGTTGGGGAAGAGCTTGGGTCATTCATTTTTATCATCAAAAAAGAAAGAATGATGTAAAAGCAGATATGGTGGTAAGAGCTTGAAAATTTTCTCTTAAAGATATCATCTGTATTTTCAGAGAAATAGGAAACAAGATCATCAGCTAAGGAGAAATGGTCCTGGAGATTTGAGAACAGAGATGACATGAAATAATTATTTAAGTGAGCAGAAGAGTGAATGGACCAGGAAGACACGTTGCTGTGCAAGTGTCTTATGAAAGGTTCAGTTCAGTTCAGTCGCTCAGTCATGTCTGACTCTTTGCGACCCCATGAACTGCAGCACGCCAGGCCTCCCTGTCCATCACCAACTCCCGGACTTTACCCAAACTCATGTCCATAGAGTCGGTGATGCCATCCAGCCATCTCATCCTCTGTCGTCCCCTTCTCCTCCTGTCCCCAATCCCTCCCAGCATCAGGGTCTTTTCCAATGAATCAACTCTTCACATTAGGTGGTCAAAGTACTGGAGTTTCAGCTTCAACATCAGCCCTTCCAATGAACACCATGGAAAAGAAATGCAAAAAAGCAAAATGGCTATCTGAAGAGGCCTTACAAATAGCTGTGAAAAGAAGAGAAGCGAAAAGCAAAGGAGAAGAGGAAAGATATTCCTATTTGAATGCAGAGTTCCAAAGAATAGCAAGGAGAGATAAGAAAGCCTTCCTCAGCGATCAATGCAAAGAAATAGAGGAAAACAATAGAATGGGGAAGACTAGAGATCTCTTCAAGAAAATTAGAGATGCCAAGGGAACATTTCATGCAAAGATGAGCTCGATAAAGGACAGAAATGGTAGGGATCTAACAAATCAGAAGATATTAAGAAGAGGTGGCAAGAATACACAGAAGAACTGTACAAAAAAGATCTTCACGACCCAGATAATTACGGTGGTGTGATCCCTCACCTAGAGCCAGACATCCTGGAGTGCGAAGTCAAGTGGGCCTTAGGAAGCATCACTACAAACAAAGCTAGTGGAGGTGATGAAATTCTAGTTGAGCTATTTCAAATCCTAAAAGATGATGCTGGGAAAGTGCTGCACTCAATATGCCAGCAAATTTGGAAAACTCAGCGGTGGTCACAGGACTGGAAAAGGTCAGTTTTCATTCCAATCCCAAAGAATGCTCAAATTACCACACAATTGCACTCATCTCACATGCTAGTAAAGTAATGCTCAACATTCTCCAAGCCAGGCTTCAGCAATAATGTGAACCGTGAACTTCCAGACGTTCAAGCTGGTTTTAGAAAAGGCAGAGGAACCAGAGATCAAATTGCCAACATCTGCTGGATCATCGAAAGAGCAAGAGAGTTCCAGAAAAACATCTACTTCTGCTTTATTGACTATGCCAAAGCCTTTCACTGTGTGGATCACTGTAAACTGTGGAAAATTCTTCAAGAGATGGGAATACCAGACCACCTGACCTGCCTCTTGAGAAATCTCTATGCAGGTCAGGAAGCAACAGTTAGAAGTGGACATGGAACAACAGACTGGTTCCAGATAGGAAAAGGAGTACGTCAAGGCTGTATATGAAATGTTAGGGATTATGAAATAGAAGGGAGAAGGGTGAGCATGGTTGTGTATTTTTCTCTATCTCCAGTCAGTTGTCTGGGTGCGGGAGTGGAGAGGGTGGGGACCTAGGCTTAATAAACACTCGGATTTAGCCAGTTGAGTATAATGGAAAGAAAGGGAGTCAGGAGTTGGTAGCAGAAAGGGGTGATTATAATATGAATGGCTTTATTTAAATTGTGTAAGCAGGGAGGCAGGAACACCAGGGAGATGAGGGACAATGAAAAGGTTATTGGGATCAAGGGATTGTAGGCAAAGGGTTGATGGAATGTTTGCCTGAGGGCCGGAGAATAAGATTGGAGGTTTGGTTGGAGGGCTTATGGGAGGAAAGGAGATCTAAGCACAGGTCTGTTTCATCTAATCTACTTTGAATTCTGTGTCTTGGTCTTTTACATACATAGCCCGGTCTGGCTGCTCACTTGCTTCATGTTCAAATTCTTTTTATCACCTTCTCTGTTCTGAAAACTATCCTGTTCACAGAGAGCAGGAAGAAACATCTTTCTGAAGACTCATTTTGATCTTGCTAGTCAAATTCTTGGAAGTCTGTAATGATCCTAGTCCATTTTAAAATCAAAATTTGGTGTTCTTACAAAATAATATCGTTATAACTTTTTGCTGTCACCCTTTTTTCCCCATTATTTTTTGTTTCATTTTGCACAGATAAACAGCATATTTTCCAGGAATTCTTTAAATAAAAAAGGAATAGATTTCTCCCTTTATCTCCCACTGATTTCATTGTCTCATGTGAAAGGAGAAGCTTAGGTCTGAAGTTTCTCTTATGCTTTTCTATGGCTCTTTGTAGTATTTTTCACCACCTCTCCAGAGTAATTGGACCACAATCTCAGACCTTGATCTCTAAATTTTGTTTTATTTCCTCCTGTGATATCTTCCGTGCTCAAAGCATAGCGTCAGTTTTTTTTTTTTTTAACCCAAATGTGTGGTAGGATTCAGAAACAGTCTTCAAACACAGGGTAGGCCTTTGTCCTTTTGGTCCCTCTGGCCGTCTAAACCCATGTGATTCTTTTTGATGTGTTATCAAGGAATTCCAGATGGAACCCTCATACTTTTTTTTTTTTTTTTTTTGCTGCTTTCATCATTGTACCTTGCTCTAGGCTCAATGTTCTAATTGGGTGTCTTTCCTTTTAAAGGGACACATATTAGGGCCTTAGGCTATTATTTTTTCCTCTGCTAATTGGTTATTCTGAGTGATTAGTTCTCATCCTCATTTGACTGACCTCTTCTGTAGAACCTTGGGACTAGTGGCACTTGGGTAATTTTTTATGTAATCGGTTTTAAAGTGCTTTTCTTCTCTCATGTCCATTTCCCATCATATTTTCAGGGTGTTCAGATAAACTGCTACTCTGCTTACAATGACCATTTAAGAACTTAGAGGTTTTTTCTTGATGCCTCTGGAGAGAGATTCAGGCTCAACAAAGCTAAGTTCTGATAGAAAATGGTACTTTTGATTTTTAGGTGATACTTATGAGGCCCAATAAAGGAAGAATTTATTAGTCATGGGACTTAGCACCTTATTTCTTTTTGGTGGGTGTTATTAGTTTCCTAGGACTGGTATAAAAAAACACCATATACTAGGTGGTCTGAAACAACAGAAATTTGTTGTTGTTTTTCTATGATCCGCACAGTTCTGGAGGGGCTTGCCAGGTGGCGCTAGTGGTAAAGAACCCGCCTGCTAGTGCACGAGACATAGGAGGTGTGGGTTTGATCCCTGGGGTGGGAAGATCCCCTGGAGGAGGGCATGGCGATCCACTCCAGTATTCTTCTCTGGAGAATCCTGTGGACAAAGGAACCTGGTGGACTATGGTCCATAGGGTCACAAAGAGTCGGACACGACTGAAGTGACAGCTTGTACGCACAGTTCAGGAGGCCAGAAGCTCAAAATCAAGATGTTGACTGAGCTCTGCTTCCTCTGAAGCCTATAGGGGATGATTCTCTCTTGCTTCTTCCAGCATCTGAATGTTCTAGACATTTCTTGACTTGAGACAGCTTAACTCCAAACTCTGCCTGTCTTCACATGTCTTCCTTCTGTGGCTGTGTCCAAATTTCCCTCTTCTTAGAAGGGTAAAAGTCATACCAGTTAGGGTCTACCCTTATCTAGAATGACCTTGCTTAACTAGTACATCTGCAAAGACCCTATTTTTCAAGCAAGGTCACAGTCTGAGATTCTGGGTGGACATGAAGTTTTAGCAAACATCATTCATGCCAGTACAGTGGATACAGAACGAACTGACAAAATTGCATTACAATGCACCTTCCTATACTCCATAGGAAGGTGTTTCAGGATGTTCTGTGGAATTTTCTATCCCTTCTGCAGCCACCACCATTTATTCCTTTTATATGCAGAGTTGACATTAAGGAGTGGGAATGACTGGGAGTGACTCATTTCAGTCACTCAAGATGCTTTTCTCTGAGGACTCTCACCAAACAGTAGAAAAATGAATCCTTTGAGGAGAAAAGTGGGTTTGGTGAAATATTATTAAAGTGGAAACATTAATAAATAATGTCTTTGGTGGCTCAGATGGTAAAGAATCCGCCTGCAATGCAGGAGACCTGGGTTTGATCCCTGGGTTGGGAAGATCCCCTGGAGGAGGGATTGGCTACTCACTCTAGTATTCTGGCCTAGAGAATTCCATGGACAGAGGAGCCTGCAGTCCATGGGGTCAAAGGAGTCAGACATGACTGAGCAACTAACACACACTTAATAAATGCCCTTTACCTGTGGGGGCGGTGGCGGGGACGGGAGGGGAACTGATGTCTTTAAGCAACTACTGCCTCTCAATAGTTGACTTAACCTATTACTTTACTAAAAAGCCAGGTCTAAGGTACCCTATCAGAGGCAGAGTTGCTGCAATGTCTTCTTGTCTTCAGCCCCCACGATCCCCGCCCTCTCTCTTCCCTCCATGAGGAAAGTGCATCTCTCTTCCTGGCAAAGGTTGATCTTTGCACCCATGCTCCTCATCGAAACTCTTTTCCTTCCTCTGAGGTTTCATTCTTTTGATTTTTCTTTCTCCTTTGTAAATGTAATCCTTCTCTCTACCAGATCTTTCCCACATGTTGATAAATACCTTTTGGTCTCCATCTCCTGACAAGTTTCATTTTTTTTCTTTTTTTTACTCTGACACTCGAATCAATACTATTTTTCTCAGATTGCAATTCTTTTTTGTCCTCTAAGCAGCATTTGACATGGTTACCATCACCCTTTGAATTTTCTTTTTTCCTCAGCTCTCATTTCTTCTTACCTCATTGCTTCTTGCCTCCTCTGTCTCCTTCACCAGCTCCCATCTTTCTACAGTGTCTTAAAATGGAGGTATTTACCAAGATTCTTCCCTTATAACTTTCCCCTGGGGACTTGTCTGCTGGTCCAACAGTTGAGATACTGCACATCCAATGCAAGGGGTGGGTTGAAGCCCTGGTTGGGGAACTAAGCCACAGGCCATGAGGTCAAAAAAACAAAAAACTGTTCCTTTTTTTGTTGGTGTTTCCATCATCTCTTGCATCTTCTTTATATATATGGATCACACACATAAGCATACACACATAGAAACTTTTGAAACCTATAGCTCTTGCTCCCACGTTTCCATCACGTCAGGAGAAAAAGCAGAAGCAGCAGCAAACACTAACTCTTTGGTCAGTGCCTGGGGCTCGCCTGGTGGCTCAACAGTGAAAGAAGCTACCTGAGGCGCAGGAGCCGCCGGAGCCACAGGCTCAATCCCTGGGTTGGGACGATCCCCTGGAGGAGGGCATGGGAGCCCACTTCAGCATTCTTGCCTGGAGAATCCCCATGGACAGAGGTGCCTGGCAGGCTGAAGTCCAGAGGGTCACAAATAGTTGAACATGACTGAAGTTACTTAGCATGTACACACTGCCTACTATGTGCTATCTATAGTGCTATGGTGCCAGGTACTATTTCATACCTTTTTTTTAAAAAAAAAATCTTATTTCAACATCAGAGAAGTCTATAAGGGATGTTTTTATTTCTATTTCTCAGAGTAAAAGGATTTAAAAACATATGTTCTGCAAAGGCATATACTGAACCATGGTAGAGAGAAAGCAAAGATTCTCTGCATAGACTTCCTCAACATCTCAGTAAGCCCAGGAGACCTCTTTACCTCCTGTTTTTGTTGTTATTCTTAATCATATGTCTAATTCCTTATTTTGTTAATTTCGAGGCTTAGTTCCTAAATCCTAGAGTTATTCCCCCAGTTCCTTTTTCACAGAGCTCTTCACACAGTCACATAATTACTTGCCAAGTTCTTCATAATGTCTTGAGTCCAGCCACCCCCTCTTTTCCTGGGTCAGTGTTGCCACACTGCCCTCACCCCTCATCTTTTGCCTTGTCTATCACACACACACACACTCACACACACACACACACACTCACACACACACGCACACTCTCTCACACACACACTCTCACACACTCACTCACACACACACACACACACTCACACACACTCACACACTCACACACACTCACATATCCTCACTGCTGTCGTAGGCATCCTGCACTGCACACTGCCACGTGGTGAACAACCTTCCTGAAGCGCAGCTGGGGAGTGTCACCCACTTTCTCGTGGCTCATCAAAATGTCCATTGCTTGCTGAATTAGGTACAGACCCCTCACACTAGAAGTGATGTGCGAAAGACCAGAATTTATTTTTTTAATTCATTTCTGTTTAATTAATGGATAATTGCTTTACAATATGGGTTTGATTTCTGTCACATATCAACATGAATGAGCCATAGGTGTACCTATGTCCCCTCCCTCTTGAAACCCTCCCACCACCCATGCTTTCCCACCCTTCTAGGTTGTTACAGAGGCCCGATTTGAGTTCCCTGAATTATATGGCAAATGTCCATTGGCTGTCTATTTTACCTATGGTAGTGTATATGCTTCCATGCTACTCACACCATTCGTCTCACCCTCTCCTTCCTTCCCCCAACCCATGTCCATAAGTCTTTTCTCTATGTCTGCATCTCCATTGCTGCCGTGAAAATAGGTTCATCAGTACCATCAAAAAAGATCAGAGTTTATTTTGATGACCAGCTGAAAAAGTACACAAAACACTTAGCACAATGTTTGCATATGGAAAGAGCTTAATACATATTTTATAATTTAATTCATTGCTCTTCTCAGTGTGGTTCTAAACTTACTCTTTTAGCTTACCTGTTTAACCTTACCCTCCATTCTAATAGGACACATGAATATGTATCCACTTTTCTGCTCTAGTGCTTTTATTTATAATGTTTTTTTTTCTTATCATTATTTATCTCTGCCTTTGAAATCCTTTCAATGATAGATCCTTCTCAAAGGCTATCTTCATGAGGATTTTCCTGGTTTGAGATTCTCTGGTCCAAGTTGATAGAATTGTTTCTTACCTTAATCCCATGGCACCTTGTTTATAGCTCTCAGATGACAAGCAACATAGACTATGTGGTAATGTAATTGTCTGGGTACTTGGCTCATCTTTTCTGGGTTATAAAGTCTCTGGAGGCAGAACTTGCATCTCATTAATACTGCATCTTTATAAAGCCTCACATAGTAATTTGAATAATACTTGCACTCAAAATGCGTTTGAATTTAATTTGTGTTATCTTTTTCTAAATTTATTAAGATAATACTTGGCTCCTACAACAAAAAGACCCCAAATTGCTCTAGCTTGATTGAGATAGAAGTTAATTGCCTTGAGGGGAGGCAGTCACCCTTGTCCCTCCATGAGTAGATCTGGGAACCCATTTTCCTCTTTTTGTTCCATTTCCTTGGTGGCTACCTCATCTGCATGGTAGAAGCTAGCTTACCTGCTTTATGTTCCCCATACAGCTTGTGGGGAGAGGATGAGGAAGTGGAAGGCAAGCTATTTTCCAATAAGGAAGCACCACAATGCTGCTGCTGCTGTCGCTTCAGTCGTGTCTGACTCTGTGCGACCCCATAGACGGCAGCCCACCAGACTCCCCCATCCCTGGGATTCTCCAGACAAGAACACTGGGGTGGATTGCCATTTCCTTCTCCAATGCATGAAAGTGAAAAGTGAAAGTGAAGTCACTCAGTTGGGTCTGACTCTTCTCAACCCCATATACGGCAGACTGCCAGGCTCCTCTGTCCCTGGGATTCTCCAGGCAAGAATGTTGGAGTGGGGTGCCATTTCCTTCTCCAAGGAAGCACCACAATAGGTTAGATTATAAGACAATAGATTCCATTGACACTCCAATGATAAGAGGTTAATCATATGCCACACTGAACTACAAGGGAGAGGACATGTAGCCTCTAGATGAGTGGAAAATCATGTCACCATATACTCAGCACCTTTCTATGTCGAAACAAAGACTCAGAAAATGAAAGATTAGAGGATAATTAGCAGTCTTTGCCACACCTCCTCATGAAGTCATTTGCTATTTTATACTATGATTTTATTCTCTCTGTATCTTCTTATAACTAGATCACTTAGATTAAATCATTCTAAATAATTGAGTATTTTGGCTAGTTAAGTATGTATATGGCACTAAAATTTTTTATTTGAGTATTTTGAGTAGAAATCTTTCAACTTTTATTGTAGCTTCGGTGAAATTGTTAAGCCTATTTCAATCATTTCTTAAATACTTAGGGTTATCTTTACAAACATTAACTATTTTACTGAGCTGAAATAGAGGTCCTCAGACATGATGGTTCAGGTTCTTCTTAATAAATATTCACTGCTCCATTGCAATGTAATAGAGTGATGCCCTTGGATACTCACCAGGCTTTTATTCTGTCGGCTTAAAAAATATTTACAACCTAAAAGTTGAGAGTTATGTTTTATTTGGTGGAAATTCTTCGGACTTATGCCCAGGAGCATCTCAAGTAACCCTAAGAGAACTGCTCCAAGGAGGGGAGGGATAGGAGCAAAATTATATAGAAGTTTGCCAACAAAGGGTAGGTAGTCATCAGAAGATTACTGTTAATTAAAGAAAACCTGATATCCCATTAAGGAATGTAGTGCTTTCTGTGTATGGGAAGATGCAAGAGTCTGAGCTCACTGCAATCATTCCTTCCATATGCATGTCAGCTATCGGGGCCAGTATCCTGTGTTTTTCACATCCTGAGTTCTCTTGGGGCTCACCATAGGGAATGGCTGCAGTCTGATGGCCGTCAGGTCACAGGTATTCTTTTCCTTTTTGAGTGCCTTTAGGCCTCATCAGCTCCTATTGGAGGGCTGTAATCACAGATGACTGTGACAGCCTTGTTTACTAATATGGCAGGAGATATTCCATTTCTCAGTTCCCATACTCCATGTTCCCAGTTCTCACATCTGTTTTAAAGCAATACCCCCATCTCTTCCCTTTGCTGTTAAGACTTTAAGTTGGTAATGCTTGCTGGTGTCAGTGTAAATGCCTACAGAAGCTCTTGTCTCTTTTCTTTTTACTGCATATTTTATAGGTTTAGAAATCAAACAAAAACTATGCCTGGAACAATTCTAGGTATTTTACATATTTTAATTAATTTTATTCTAAAAGAACTCTATCAAAGGTATTGTTTTCCTCATCTTACCAGTGATCAAACAGAGCACTGAGTTTAAGTGACTTAAGGTCACGGAGTTGGTAAACAGCAGAGCCAAGATTCAACTCAGACAGTCTGACTCCGGAGTCCATGCTCTTAATAATGATACTGTGCTGCCTTTAGGCTTCTTCAAATTCTGTTTGAATTAAGAATGAATAGATTCTGAAAAAGGGTGAGAGGTACTTGTGCAAAAATAGCATTTTTGGTCATTAGGACATTCTCTCTTTGCTCTATTACAGGGAGATGGAATTGAAAGGAAGACAGCTTCCACAAAGGTGAGGTAATATGGCCAGTTATGTCGGAAAACAGTGAGGGAGCTTACTCCATACCATGAGGAGTAGCTCAATTATAAAGCAGGGATTCAGAGGTGAAATCCAGGGTTTCTTCTCTTCTATGTTTGACATCACTGTAATTAGAAGCCTATTTATTCTCTTTTTTAAGTGGACCAAGTAATTTGCTGGCTCTTGACCTGGAGTCCATGTGAAGCTGCTGTTTCACATATTGACTGTTCATGTCACCAGGATGTCAGAGGGAAAGTTTCAAAGAAAGAAAGGAAAAGTCTAGAGAATGTCACTGGTGTTTTTCTTTGGTGCTATAATATATAATATAAAAGTATTATATATAATATAAAATATATTTTATATATAATATATATATTTTACATATATAAAGTATAATATATATACTATTATGTATAATAGTATATATAATATAATATATATTTTTATATTATATATAAAGTTTTATATATAATATAAAAGTTTCCAAATATGACTGATTTAAAGAAACAAAAGGTCCTCTGTTGGTCAAGGGGAAAAGTGTTTATCTTATGTGGATAGTTGGTATTAATACTATGTAAGGGAATATGCATTTGAAAAATGCAGTGTAAAGTTGCTGGACAGTGTTTTTAATGTAAAGTATAAGTGACAGAGAGCATCTTAGAGTGAAGAGGAGATACTATTAATATCTGGGAACAACCAAGAAAATGAGTGAAGTGAAAAAATGCTATGTAAATGCCATTGGTAGAGTAGGCAGTATCTAAGATTGTTATAACTCCTTAATATTTGATATTTTCTAATGACTTTGAGGATTTGCTAGTTTATTTTGATGACTAACAGTTTTTGGAGTGTTCTTGAGTGTTGACTCATTTTCTGCCACAAAACCACCCAGAGTATTTTCTTTTATAGCCGAGGTGACTGCCACTGATTGAAAACTTCTCTTAGCTATGGCTGTGAATGGTTTTATTATAAGACAGCAGCATGTTTTGGAGGTCTGCAATTTGGTTTATTATATAAAACAAGTATGGTAGTAGAATTTTCTATGAAATCACATACTTCTACCATTTTGCAATCCTGCACCTCATTAGCCTGTCAAAATGAGTAGTTACATTCATTTTTTATATAACAACACATATAATTACAAGTTATAAAGCTCAGACTGTAGCATATAAAGAAAATAAACTAACCTATATAGCATGAAAATGAGTGTGAAGGGTGTAGTGGTCCAGTAGTAAGAAATTTTTTATATTTAGAACCTGATATTGGCAGACATAAGTATTTCTACCTCAAACCATCAGATATTCCCATTTCCTTCTTCTACTCCCCATCTCACTTAACTATGAGAATACAGATGTAGATTGGTGACTACTGAACCCCTTGAAGTTAAAAAAAAAAAGAGTATATTGAAGTTGTTGGCCCCCTGCCAAAGTGCGTTATCAGCTTATACAGATTTCCTTCTATTTGAGCAATAGGAAGCAGTATCTGTTTTCAAGGCTGTACTAGCTTCAAGTATTTAAACCTCTTTAGGGATCATACCACTATTCTAGATGGCTCTAGGAAAAAGTAGTGGCCCAAGATCAAAGCCGAAATTCTTGACTTAAAATAAGAATTTTAAGCCGGTTTATTTGGCCCTGTCTCTGAATTTGAACTAGAGCTATGTCAGGTACAATCTCGAGCATTTAGTTTTGTAAGCTTGGTTTGATTTTTTGGATATAATCATTTTCCTTGTGATCCAATAATCCCTGTTAGAGTCCCTGGCAGAGGCTGAGGCCACGCTTCGCCTGCCGCGGTCACGGCAAATCTAAGTACTTTCACTGTAACGTGTGACTGTGAATGTAACCCCAGGTCTGCTTGTTGCCTTCTCCTCTTGTTGCAGGAGAGGTACCCCGTCCAGAATGGGCTCTTGTCTAACACTTGGAAATGAACTTTCCGAGGAGATACATGTGCTTACAAAGCAAAAGACCTTATTGGAACTGCGTGCCCAGATGGAGAACAATGCAGTAAGGGAAACCAGGAGACCTGCTCTGCCGTGTGGCTTACAGTCTCAGGCCTTATGGTGATGGAGTAAGTTTCTGAGTTTTCTCTGGCCGGTCATCTTGCCTTAATTTGACTCAAGAGTCCTTCCTGGTGGTGCATGCAGCTCTCAGCCAAGACAGGTTCCAGTGTAAAGGATTCTGGGAGTTTGGTAGGGCATATTATGGGCTGGTGTCTTCTATTTTTTTAGCCCCTTCTGAATTTTCCCAGAGTTTTTTCCGTGACAGCACCGTGTTCCTCACCGGGACCTCCTGCTGTGAAATAGCTCATGCAAGTGGTTATCATCGTGCCAAGATAAGTTGGGCAGTTTTGACCAATGGTTCCCTAACATTCTGGCTTTTGTGTTCCTTAATTTGTCTCATTTTTTATCCTATGTAAACCTAGATTCTAAATTCCATCATTTCACTGCATTTCAAGAATGAAAATATCCACTCACACCAAGATTTTAATGGGTTTCCTAGACTGATGGAAGATTTGAGAGTCATGGTGATGAGTGCATTGTCCTCATGAGTGTTTGCCTCATTTTTTCTGTGTATCACTCTTATTTTGCCTTGGAATTCTCCAAACTCTTTTTGTTACATAGAGTATTCCGCATACCCTCCAAGCTTTCATTGATTGATAAGTAGGCCTTGAGGGGCTTAACTTTTACTCTAAAGACTTTTCATAAGTCTTTCCAGCAAAAAGAGCTCTCTGCCACAGAAGAATTACAGCCTCAGCTATCAGCTGTTATAAACTTAAACTACCCTATTATGAGTAATAGCTAAGTTATTTTATTAATTGCTTTCCTCCTTACGTCTCTCTCTCCTTTCATTTTTTTTCATTATTCTTTCTTCTGTTTCTCCCTTCTTTCCTTTCTTCTCTCCTTTTTTCCATCCTACCTGGTACACCTTATATGTACTAGACACCCTTCTAGGCACTAAGATAAGGAGGTATACAATAAGTCCTTACTTTCAAGAAGCATCAGTACAGAAAGGAGAGACAGAAGAACCCCAAAATGTGGGAGGTTGAGAAGGAGGCAGAGATACTTAAGATCATTTCATGGTTGCTAATTTGGTGGATTGCTTTGATATTGTTGTTGTTTAGTCACTAAGTCTGACCCTTCATGACCCCAGGGAATGGACTATAGCCCGCAAGGCTCTTCTGTCCATGGGATTTCCCATGCAAGAAGACTGGGATGGGTTGCCCTTTGCTTCTCCAATGACTTTGATAGGAATGCCATTAATAGAAAATATTATACAAGAAGAAGGTTTAGGCAGAAATGATAAGTTTGGTTTTCAACATAATAAAGTTTTATGTACCTGCAAGATACCTGAGAAGAAGAGAATTCAGTTTGGAGTTTACAAAAGAGATTAAAGTTAGAATGTAATTTTCAGAGTCGCCAGCATGTGTGGCTGAGATTATACAGGAAGGAGAAAGAGAATAAAAAGAAAAGGGGGTCAAAAAAAAGGGTGTAATATTAAATAACATCCACATTTTACAGCACTCAGTAAAAGTAAAAAAGGAAAGCCAAAGGAACACAGTAAAAGTAAAACGTTGTGTGGAGACCAACCCATTTCATTTCCAAACTCTTGCCTTCTTCTTATGACCTTGAAACTTTGGAGACCGTAGATATAAAAAGTGACTATCAAGATAAGATGAAAATGGAGTTCTACTTTAAGAAGGAGAGGAGACTCATCCTAAGGGAGGGAGCAACTGACAGTTACAATGTTTCAGAAAGGAAAACCTCACTGAAGACTGAAAGGGGGTGTTGAGTGAGTATTCTGTCTTATTTAACCTATTGTTGTCAATTGTTCCATCTTGTTCTGTTCCAGCAAAGCTGGAGGGCAGTCACCAGCTGTGTCACTTTTTTTGTCTATTTTTTTCCCCATGGTTTTCCATTCACTTCCGTTCTTTTATGTATTTATTTTAATGCAGTGTGAGGTTTTTTAAAAAAATATTTATTTGGCTGCTTCAGGTCTTCATTGCAGCGGCTTTCTAGTTGTGTTACTCCAGCTTAGTTCCCCCATGTGGGATCTTAGTTCCCTGACCGGGGATTGAACCCACTTCCCCTGCCTTGGAAGGCAGATTCTTAACCATTGGGCCATCAAGAAAGTCCTAGTTCCATTCTTTTAAATATTATTTTGTGTGTCTTCTCAGAAAGGTACTCTAGTTTTAAAAATTTCTATAAATTCCTTATTGAATCTTTATCTTGACAGAGTCCTACTATTGAGTTAATGCTTCATTTGATCTCATTATGCTTTTATTAATTCACTCCAAGATAGCAGTTGTTTATTTGGAAGCATGCTGAATTCCTGGGTCATATTCAACCTGGATTGCCTGATTATCTCTGGATTTATTTTGTTTACATTTATGCATAGACTGAAGTTAGTAGACTTTAGTATGTCATAATAGCAACTTGTTTCAAAGGGTATGATTTTAGGAAGCCTGAATATTTTTTGTTTTGTTTGTTCTTTTGACTGATATGGAGGGATACAGTCTAAGTAAACATAATGGAAAAGACAAGAAAGGCATTTATTAAAAAGGTTTTTCAGTTAACAGAATTCACGCTGAACATTCCTATAAGCGTGGAGAGTGGTCAGTAGAGCTTTTTTAAATTGACAGTAATAAATGTCTTCCCAGTCCTACAAGAACACAAGAAGTTGAACACTTTAGATGCCTAAAGACAGCAGAAAGTTGTCTTAAATCATACATTTCTTTGCATTTTACATCTCACAAAAAAGTGATTTTATTCTGCTATTTTCTATAAAATATGTGATTGGTTTTATGATCACTTTACATTATTTTATTACTTTTATAAGGTCCTTGCAATAAATTTCAGTGTATTTTTTACAAGGAGAACAAAAGGATAAAATTGCAATGGGGCTGAAATACTTTCTTTTTATAACTAAACATTTATACTATAAGTTTATGTGAAACTTAGTGATCACAAGGCCAGTGAGTGTAAAGATGTATTTATATTTCATCCTTTTGGGGGGAAAGCATATTTCTAGTCCAAGTTGGATGCCAGGGTTCCTATGACCAAGACTTGAGTTCAATTCAAACAAATTATCAGGGATGGGGAAGAAGCTGCTGGAGGTCCTGGCCAAAGCCTTTAGGGCCTCGAAGTCTTTCTTCAGGCTCTTCCATCCCAAGGAGATGTATTAATCACAAGGGTCATTGATCCAGAGCAGTGTTTCTAATAAGACATGGTAGGAGCTGAGATGCTCAATTTTAAAGCATTTTTATGATGATCTTTTTCAAATATACAGCAAAGTTGAGAGAATTTACAATGAAAAACAACACCATATATAACCACAACCCAAATTCTCACTTATATTGTTCTATAGGCCCTTTATCACCTATTTATATATCTTTTATCCTTCCTTTAATCCATTTTTTCATTCTAATGTATTTCAAAGGAAATTGCAGATATCAGTACAATTACCCCTAAATATTTCAGCATGCATATATAATGAACCAGAATTTAATACTGAATTACTATTTTTAAAATATACAAGCGTTACCCGCTCAGGCATTGAGTTTTGCCCAATGAATGTGCATGCTAAGTTTTTTCAGCCATGTCTGACTCTTTGCGACCCTGTGGATTTGTAGCTTGCCAGACTCCTCTGTCCATGGAATTCTCCAGGCAAGAATATTGTAGTGGGTTGACATGCCATCCTCCATGGGATCTTCTGGATCCAGGGATCGAACCTGTGTCTCTTACATCTCCTGCATTGGCAGATGGGTTCCTTTACCACTAGTGCCAGCTGGGAAGCCCACTCACTGAATACACTTGTTAAAATCAAACCCATGTCAAGATATAGGATATCATCTATGGAAGAAAGAAGATCCAAGTCTGCAACTCTGTTTGTATTTTGCAGCTGATTTTCTCTACTGCTGGTCTCATACTATCATTCTCTTTTATTCATTACAGTTATTGAAGAAATTTTAACCGATTTCCATTGTCATCTTGATATTTATCTTAAATTCTGGGCAGTAGTGTCAGTAATTATTACCTTTTACAGACACACAGAGAAGCGACATTATCACACTTGGCTAAGGTATAGAAATCAGAACCTAAGGCCAAATCTCCAGGAATATTTAATGGCTGTCATGGTCCCTTAGAAAAAGATGGAGGTAAAAATACAAAGTATTAGACATAGGATAGACAGAAGTTTGCTGTGATACTATTCATAGCAGAAGTCCTGGATTTGGTAGTTAAAAATGAAATATATCAAAGAAAAGCAGTGTAACAAATACTTAAGTTTTTGTAGTTATGCCTGCAAGCTATGTTTTCATGCCTTCATTCAACAAGTATTTACTGGTGGCATACTGTGTGTCAGGCAGTGTTTTGGGGGTTAGTGGCCCATCAGTGAACAAAACAGAAAACAAATTCCCTCATAAACAGAAAATAAGGAAATAAATAATCATTTAATATGTTATGAGGTGATAACTGCTATGAAAAAAAATAATGCATGTGGAGGGTGAAACTTTAAAGGGATGGCCTCATTAAGAAGAGAACATGTGAGCAAAGATTTGGAAAACACAAGAGAGTAATAAACTTTGTGGAAATCTGAAGTAAGATTGTCACAGGCCAAGAGACATGTGCTTGTATGAACAAATTGAGACCAGTGAGGCTGAAGTGAAATGAATGGTGTATAGGTAGTAGCTGAGAGCAGAAAGGTGGAAAGAGATCCTGCTGTTGTAAGGACTTTGTGATTCATCCTCAGTGAGCAATTTATACTGTTGAAGGAGTGACGTGACTGGACATGTCTAGATGGATCAGTCTGGCTCTTGGTTGGGAATAAATTGAAGGGGGCAAAAATGCAAGTAGGGCTATCATCTAAGCATGAGTAGACCCTTCTCTGTGGCTAGAAAGTATATGAATTTTGAGTGTAGTACAGATGGAGTGGGCCAAAAGGGTAACTTTTCTGGTGGCTTAGCGGTAATCTGCCTGCACTGCAGGAGTGGCAAGAGAAGCAACTTTGATCCCTGGCTTGAGAAGGTCTCCTGGAGAAGGGGACAACCCACTCCAGTATTCTTGCCTGTGAAGCCCATGGACAGAGGAGCCTGGCGGGCTATCGTCCATGGGGTCACAGAGAGTCAGACACCACGACGGAAGCGACTTAGTACACATGCAATAGGGAAACTACAATTGAAAAGATGACTGAGAATTTCTTTGTTCAAAGGCTATGGTGCATTTGTGTCTGCCGTGTGTGCTGGTGGTGTTTGCTGAATCTATATGCCTTTTGTATGCTTATGGTGACTAAACCTGCAATTGTGAGTTTATCTTTGCCCCTTGAAATTCTGTTCTTTGCAGTTCTGTCCTTCAAAAGTACTTCTTGCATCAGTTATACCTGGTGGCTTATCTCACTGAATATTTGCTCAACTATCATTGAAAAATATTTTAACTCTGCTCAAGGACAAAAACTTCCCTAAAACTAATAATAATGAATTTGGAAAGGTATTATGTTAGGGGCCCTCCCAGGACTAATGGACTAGGCAATCTCAGGAGTGTAATATTTAGAAGAGTCAATAGAAATTAACTAAGTGTTTAAAATAGTAAATATTTTATGTCTAAGACAAATTGGATTTTAAAAGTCATCAAGACTATGGAATTGAAGCAAATAGTAAGGCAGTTCATTCTTTGCTGTGAGATATTAAGAATAATATCAAGCTTTCAGGAAAAATGAAATAGTAGACAGAAAAATTACTCATCAGAGTTAGTTATTTCTGAATTGTGGTATATGAATAATTGAAGTGATCAAACCAATAAGGTCCAAAGCTTAAAGTAATTATATAGGTTTTAATTTAATTTTCTACAAATTTGGGAGTTCAAAAATATAATTTTATTTTTCTACAACTGAAATTAATTTCTGTCCCCTGCCTAGTGGCACCAGTTTAACCATGGTCATTTTAGTTAATTCAGCAATTTCTCAGTCCATTCAGGATTTTCTCCTTTCAATCCTGCCTAAGAGAATATATATTATATGTATTCTGAGGGCCTTTCTCCGGTGCCCAGCACCAGAGGGGTGGAACATCTGTTCTGCAGCTGTCATTTGTCCTTGTTGGCATCCGTTGTCACCTTCCAATGACTGTCAGCCACCTCAGGTCACAGAGGCCACCTGTAGTTCCTACAGGCCTCCTGCAGGTCATTATCTCATGGGCTTCTTCTCACGGCTGCTGACTTCATCAGGCCCCTAAGGAGAGTCCTGCTATTAAAGGATTTCACCTGATTAAGTCAGATCCATATTGGATAGTCCCTTTTTTGATAATAACTTCAAATCAGATTGTTTGAGACTTTAATTACATTGGAATACCTTCCACTTTGGGGCTTCCCAGGTGGCTCAGTGGTAAAGAATCCACCTGCCAAGCAGGAGACCCGGGTTCGATTCCTGGGTTGGGAAGATCCCCTGGAGAAGGAAATGGCAACCTACTGGATCCAGCATTCTTGACTGGGAAATTCCAGGAACAGAGGAGCCTGCCAGTTTATAGTCCATGGGGTCTCCATGAGTTTGCAAAGAGTCAGACTCGACTGAACATGCACCCAGTTATGCCACCTTACACACTTGCCGTATTCTGTTAGAAGCAACTCGCAGGTGCTATCTGCTGTCAAGGGTGATGGCATGGGGGCTACCCTAGAGTCTGGCTAACAGTCTGAAAGAGTTTCTTGATGTTATCTGCTAGAAGTTTTACTATTTTACATTTCACATTTAGAGTCACAATCTACTTGGAATTGATTTTTATGTGAGGTAAGGATTAAGATTTATTTTTATTTTATGTGAATAAAAAACTGACCCAGTATAATTTATTTGTCATACATCAAATGAATATGTTTGCTTATTTTTCCAGACTCTTGTTTCTGTTCATTGACCTATTTATCACTACTGTGGCAAAATCATATTTTTTATTACTTTGGTTTATAATGCATCTTGATAGCTGAGTAAGTGTAAATCCTCCAGATTTGTTCTCTCTTTGTCTTAGCTATTCTGTGTTTTTTTTGAATTCCCATATAAATGATAGAATCAACTTGTCAGTTTCTACCAAAATGTCTAGTAGAATTTTTTACTGATATATCTTTAAATTTATAGATTAATCTGGAAGGAATTAATAAGTTTAAAAATTGAGCATTTCAATGAATGGAATCTCTCTCTCTCTGGCTGTCTGTCTTTGAACAATATCTTAGTACTGTCTTATGTATTTCTATACAGAGTACTGTATATCTTTCATTAGGTTTATTTCTTTAGAAAGTGAACCAGTAGTTCTCTATACGATTAGAGCTTTTCCTTAATTTCAGAAAAGCAAGCGTTTTTGAACCATGTAGCTCATTTAATTATGGATGTACAAGGGTTAAATGGCAAGGCTCTGATTCATTGCAACAAGGAAGGATGCTTAATGTTATTCAAGAATTATGAAAACATCTATGTCTCTGCCCAAAGGAGCAAGCTGGTGCCTGACCTCATAGTGTTTGCAGACTAAAGGAGAAATAAATCCCAGAAAGAACAGAGGATTATTTTTAGACCACATTGCACTAAGGATTTTCAATATCTTCTTAATGAGGAGGCAAAGGAAAATCAGATCCCTAATGTATATAAGTATTCATATGTAAATGTGTATATGCATACATTTGTATTTACATTAACATATGAAAAATTATCCCATGTATTAACACAAACTTTTATTTCTTTTCTGTAAACACACTGAAAACTAACTCTTCTCTCCAAATATAACTGTTCAGTTCAGTTCAGTTCAGTTGCTCAGGCGTGTCTGACTCTTAGCAACCCCATGGATTGCAGCATACCATGCTTCCCTGTCCTTCACCACCTCCCTGAGCTTGCTCAAACTGATGTCCATCGAGTTGACGATGCCATCCAACCATCTCATCCTCTGTTATCCCCTTCTCCTCCTGCCTTCAATCTTTCTCAGCATCAGGGTCTTTTCTCATGAGTTGGCTTTTTGCATCAGGTGGCCAAAGTATTGGAGTTTCAGCTTCAGCATCAGTCCTTCCAATGAACATTCAGGACTGATTTCCTTTAGGATTGACTGGTTGGATCTCCTTGCAGTCCAAGGGATTAAGAGTCTTCTCTAACACAACAGTTCAAAGGCATCAATTCTTTGGTGCTCAGCTTTCTTTATAGTCCAACTCTCATATCCACGCATGAAAACCACAACTTTTTTGCATATAGGGTTATCGTTACCATCTTTTTAAATTCCATATATATGCATTAGTATACTGTATTGGTGTTTATCTTTCTGGCTTACTTCACTCTGTATAATGGGCTCCAGTTTCATCCATCTCATTAGAATTGATTCAAATGAATTCTTTTTAATGGCTGAGTAATATTCCATAGTGTATATGTACCACACCTTCCTTATCCATTCGTCTGCTGATGGGCATCTAGGTTACAATAACCCTATATGCAAAACAGAAAAGAGACACAGATGTACAGAACAGACTTTTAGACTCTGTGGGAGAAGGCGAGGGTGGGATGTTCTGAGAGAACAGCCTTGAAACAAGTATACTATCAAGGGTGAAACAGATCACCAGCTCAGGTTGTATGCGTGAGACGGGTGCTCAGGGCTGGTGCACTGGGAAGACCCAGAGGGATGGGATAGAGAGGGAGGTGGGAGGGGGGATCGGGATAGGGAACACATGTAATTCCATGGCTGATTCATGTCAATGTATGGCAAAAACCACTACAATATTGTAAAGTAATTAGCCTCCAATGAATAAAAATAAATGGAAAAAAATAATAAATAAATAAAATAAGTAAATATAACATTATATTTATTAAAAAAAGAAAACCACAACTTTGACTGTATGGACCTTTGTCAGCAAACTAATGTCTTTCCTTTTTAATGTTCTGTCTAGGTTTGTCATAGCTTTTCTTCCAAGGAGCAAGCGTCTTTTAATTTCATGGCCGCAGTTACCATCTGCACTGATTTTGGAGCCCAAGAAAAAGTCTGTCACTGTTTCCATTGTTTCCCCATCTATTTGCCATGCAGTGACTGGACCAGATGGCATGATCTTAGTTTTCTGAATGTTGAATTTTAAGCCAGCTTTTTTATTCTCCTCTTTCACTTTCATCAAAAGGTTCTATAGTTCCTCTTTGCTTTCTGCCATAAGGGTGGTGTCATCTGCATATCTGAGGTTATTGATATTTCTCCCAGCAATCTTGATTCCAGCTGGTGCTTCATTCAGCCCAGCGTTTCTTATGATGCACTCTGCATAGAAGTTAAATAATCAGGGTGACTATATACAGCCTTGATGTACTTCTTGCCCAATTTGGAACCAATCCGTTGTTCCTTGTCTAGTTCTGTCTGTTGCTTCTTGACCTGAGAAATAGATTTCTCAGGAGGCAGTAAAGGTAGTCTGGTATTTCCATCTCTTGAAGAATTTTCCACGGGTTGTTGTGATCCAAACATAAACTTTGGCATGGCCAATAAAGCAGAAGTAGGTGTTTTTCTGGAACTCTCTTGCTTTTTCTATGATCCAGAGGATGTTGGCAATTTGATCTCTGGTTCCTCTGCCTTTTCTAAAACCAGCTTGAACATCTGGAAGTTCATGGTTCACGTATTGCTGAAGCCTGGCTTGGAGAATTTTGAACATTACTAGCCTGTGAGATGAGTGTAGTTGTGCAACAGTTTGAGCATTCTTTGGCATTGCCTTTCTTTGGGATTGGAATGAAAACTGACCTTTTCCAGTCCTGTGGCCACTACTGAGTTTTCCAAATTTGCTGGCATATTGAGTGCAGCACTTTCACAGCATCATCTTTTAGGATTTGAAGTAGCTCAGCTGGAATTCCATTACCTCCACTAGCTTTGTTTGTAGAGATGTTTCCTTAGAACCACTTGACTTGGCATTCCAGAATGTCTGGTTCTAGGTGAGTGGTCACAGCGTAGTGGTTATCTAGATCATTAAGATCTTTTCTGTATAGTTCTTCTGTGTATTCTTGCCACCTCTTCTTAATATCATCTGCTTCTTTTAGGTCCATACCATTTCTGTCCTTTATTGAGCCCATCTTTGCATGAAATGTTCCCTTGGTATCTCTAATTTTCTTGAAGAGATCTCTAGTCTTTCTCATTCTGTTGTTTTCCTCTATTTCTTTGCATTGATCACTGAGGAAGACTTTCTTATCTCTCCTTGCTATTCTTTGGAACTCTGCATTCAGATGGGTATATCTTTCCTTTTTTCCTTTGCCTTTCACTTCTTTTATTTTCTTAGCTATTTGTAAGGCCTCCTCTGATAATTATTTTTCCTTTTAGTGTTTCTTTTTTCTTGGGGATGGTTTTGATCACCACCTTCTGTACAATGTCACGAAACTCCATCCATAGTTCTTCAGATACTCTATCAGATCTAATCCTTTGAATCTAGTTGTCACTTCCACTGTATAATCCTAAGGGATTTGTTTTAGTTCATACCTGAATAGTCTAGTGGTTTTCCCTACTTTCTTCAATTTACATCTGAATTTGGCAATAAGGAGTTCATGTTCTGAGCCACAGTCAGCTCCCTGTCTTCTCTTTGGGAGAAGAAACTGTGTAGAGCTTCTCCTTCTTTAACTGCAAAGAATATAATCAGTCTGATTTCGATAGTGATCATCTGGTGATGTCCATGTGTAGAGTCATCTCTTGTATTGTTAGAAGAGGGTGTTTGCTATAACCAGTGTGTTCTCTTGGCAAAACTGTATTAGCCTTTGCCGTGCTTCATTTTGTACTCCAAGGACATACTTGCCTGTTACTCAGGTAGCTCTTGACTTCCTACTTTTGCAATCCAGTCCCCTATGATGAAAAGGACTTCTTTTTTTTGGTGTTAGTTCTAGAAGGTCTTGACCCATTCATCATAGACATATTCAACTTCAGCTTCTTCAGCATTAGTGGTTGGGGCATAAAGTTGGATTACTGTGCTATTGAATGGTTGACCTTGGACACAAACAGGGTTCATTCTGCCATTTTTGAGATTGCACCTAAGTACTGCATTTCAGTCTCTTTTGTTGACGGTGAGGGCTGCTCCATTTCTTCTAAGGGATTCTTGCCCACAGTAGTAGATATAATGTTCATCTGAATTAAATTTGCCCATTCTGATCCATTTGAGTTCACTGATTCCTAAAATGTCGATGACCACTTTTGCCTTCTCCTGTTTGACTACTTCCAATTTACCTTGATTCATGGACCTAACATTCCAGGTTCCTATGCAATATTGTTCTTTACAGCATCACACTTGACTTTCATCACAGTTGCATTCACAACTAGGCATTGTTTTCTCCCTGGCTCCATCTCTTCATTTTTTCTGGAGCTATTTCTCCATTCTTCTCCAATAGCATATTGGGTACCTACAGATCTGGGGGGTCATCTCTCAGTGTCATATCTTTTTGCATTTTCCTACTCTTCATGGGGTTCTCAAGGCAAGAATACTGAAGTGGTTTGCCATTCCCCTCTCCAGTGGACCACGTTTTGTCAGAACTCTCCACCGTGACCCATCTGTCTCAGGTGTCTTACATGGTATGGGTCACAGTTTCATTGAGTTAGACAAGGCTGTGATCCATGTGATCAGCTTGGTTAGTTTTCTGTGATTGTGGTTTTTATTCTGTCTGCCCTCTAATGGATCAGGAGATGAGGCTTGTGGAAGCTTGCGATGGGAGGGACTGGCTGTGGGGGAATCTGGTTCTGATGGGTGGGGCCATGCTCAGTTCAGTTCAGTTCAGTTGCTCAGTTCTGACTCTTTGTGACCCCTGGACTGTAGCACAGCAGACTTCCCTGTCCATCACCAACTCCCAGAGCTTGCTCAAACTCATGTCTATAGAGTCGGTGATGCCATCCAACCATCTCATCCTCAGCCATCCCCTTCTCTTCCTGCCTTCATTCTGTTCCAGCATCAGGGTCTTTTCAAATGAGTCAGTTCTTATGCATCAGGTGGCCAAAGTATTGGAGTATCATCTTCAGGATCAGTCCTTCCAATGAATATTCAGGACTGATTTCCTTTAGGATGGACTGGTTGGATCTCCTTGCAGTCCGATGGCCATGCTCAGTAAATCTTTAATCCAATTATCTGTTGATGTGCAGGGGCTGTGATCTCTCCCTGTTGTTTGGCCTGAGGCCAAACCATGGTAATGGTGGTGAACCTCCTTCAAAAGGACTTATGCCAGCACTGTTTTAGTCAGCACCCCTGACCCAGCCACAGTCCACTTTGACCCATGCCTCCACCAGGGAGACTCTTGGACACTCACAGGCAAGACTGACTCAGTCTTTTATGGGGACACTGCTCCTTTCTCCTGGCTTCTGGTGCACACAAGGTTTTCTTTGTGCCCTCCAGGAGTCTATTTCCCAGTCCTGTGGAGGTTCTGTAACCAAATCCCACTGGCCTCCAAAGTCAAATTCCCTGGGGGTTCTCAGTCCTTTGCCGGATCCCCAGGTCAGGAAATCTGTTGTGGGTTGTAGAGTTTTCATAACAGTGTGAGGACTTCTTTGGTTTAATTGTTCTCCAGTTTATTGGTCATCTGCTTGGTGGCTCTATGGTGGGGCTAATGGTGACCTCCTCCCAGAGGATTTACGCTAAATGACGTGCCTCCTAGGTCTGCTGCAGCCAGAGCCCCTGTCCCTGCAGCAGGCCACTGCTGATCCATGCCTCTGCAGGAGACACTCAAACACTCAAAGGCAGGTCTGGCTCAATCTTTGTGGGGTCCCTGGGTCCTGGTGCACACAAGGTTTTGTTTGAGCCCTCTGAGCATCTCTGTGGTGGGTATGGGGTTTGATTCTAAACGTAATTTCGCCCCTCCTACCATCTTACTGGGGCTTCGCCTTTGCCCTCTGACATGGGGTATCTTTTTGGTGGGATCCAGCATTCCCCTGACGATGGTTGTTCAGCTGTGAGTTGCAATTTTGGAGTTCTCTCAGGAGAAGATGAGTGCGTGTTCTTCTACTCCACTGTCTTATGCTTCTTAAATATAACCGTAGAATGCATTTATTAGGCTTAATTTGAGTTATTTGTGAATATAAGCACTAATCATTAGTCTAAATAATTTGAATTATGGAAATTTTGCTACACACTTTTTGATATGCAGTGTTTTAGTATAATTACATCCAGAAGATACAAGTTCTGAAATCAAAAGCTATTGATCTGAAGCTTTTAAATGTAAGAGGACAATTTTATTAATTATTTAAAACATTATAGATGTTTTAACTACAAACAGTAAAAGAGGACTAATAGGGATATTCCCCAAACCCAGATACAGCTGAGGTAAACAAAGTATGAATCCAAACATCTGGAGGAGAAGTCAGGATGAATACATAGGCTGTTTTTCCCCAAGAATTTCTAAAACTTTCGGCTGCCATTTAGTCTAAGGAAACATACGGTGCAGTCTATCTATGGTCTAGATTCATTTGGTTAACTAGGAATCTGGGGTACAATTTGCAATTTCTAATTTTGGAACCAAGTATTTTAAATTTAGAAACTTTCTTGACATGTTGATAAGCATTTTGCACAACATGAGCTGTTAATAGCTATCATGGAAAAAAGGATTTGCAATCACGTCAGTGTGGGATGCATCGGATACTGTCTCCCTCTGTTAGAGAGTCACCACCTGCATGAACATATGTTAAGGGCTTCAGGAAGACTGCAAGTTATGAAACATGTTTGTGCTTAGCCTAGATTTCTTCCCAACTTTTTGGATGATGAAGCAGTTTGTTTCCCCTATAGAAGATTTGTATTCAGAAGTGGTAGGGTTCTAAGGGAAAAAATTTGAGAAACAGCTATTTTAATCCATAATTTATTTTTCCATTATTTTTTTGGAACCACTTCTTATTGGGCTTCAGACAGTAAAGACTCCTCTTGCAATGCACTCTTGTGCATTGGGTTCGATCTCTGGGTTGAAAATCCCTGAAGAGGATTTTTGCCTGGAGAATTCCATGGACAGTGGAGCCTGGTGGGCTACAGTCCATGGGGTTGCAAAGAGTTGGACACCATTGAGCAACTAACACACTCTCATTGTTTTTTTGACATTTCTAATCAAAATAGTTGTATTTCTGTCATTTTGTACAGACTTCTAGATTTGGCTAACTTGAGGATAACTCTTGGAGAGTAGTTTTTCTCTGCATGTTGATTCTTGCTTGGTTGAAGATATGTGATATTTTGTATTTTTATCAACAGTTTTAAAAAGTATGTTGGTAGAAATTTATCAATCCAGTAAATACTTTGATTATTAGTGGCTTAGGTAAGTGCTGTACAGTGCCTTTTCATTTTTATTTTAAAATTTACACAATTTACACAAATAATCTATGAAAATATACTTGTTATTAAAGAACTTGACAATTCAGAAATTATTAAAGTAAAACAGAAAAATTTCCCACTCATAAAGATAACCTTTGAAAACATTTTGGGTTCTTTGGGGGCCTTTTAAAAACACATTAAAAATATTTCCTTTTTGAATTTTAGTACACATGTAGAAAGGCCTCCCTTATCCCATGATTTTAAACAAAATAATCGTATAAATTTTCCTTAAACAAGATGACCTAGAAGTTCTAGAAGCTTAAGTAAATATGCATAATAAATGGCTTATTGATATTAGGTTACGATAAATTTGTTCAGTGGCATTCATGATATGTTCAACATGTTGTTCCTTATTAGTGTTGCATAGTTCAATGCACCACAAATTTGGAAATGTGATACATTAGCATGAAATTTTCAGAAGTCCCTGCACATGCATCTGTGATGCACTAGTGTGTATCTCTGGTTTTCCACTGGGTAAATCTGTGCTTCTAGTGCATCTCAGAAGACATCATCAGAGGTTCAGTTAGTAAATATATACTTATATTTATATTACATTGTAAATAATAATAATATTTTAGTCACCTGATGTGAAGAGCCAACACATTCGGAAAAGACTTTGATGCTGGGAAAGATTGAAGACCAAAGAAGCGGGCAGCAGAGGATGAGATAGTTAGGTAGCCATCACTAACTCAATGGACAGGAGTTTGAGAAAACTCCAAAAGACCACAAAGGACAGGGAAGCTGGTGTGCTGCAGTCCATGGAATCACAGAGTCAGACATGACTTAGCAACTAAACCACACAACATAAATAATAATAAATATGTATATTATATATATATATATATATATACACACACAAACTTTACAACTACTCTGAACTTTTTTTAAAAAGATCTTTTTAAAATGTTCATCTCTTTGATTCATCTAAAGTTAAATTTTGTATATGGTGTGAAGGTAGGATCTACATTTTTAAAAAATTTCTTCCAAATGAATTGTCAGATGTTCTAATACCCTTTATGGGACAATTCAGATGAGATTTGGGTATGCCCATCTTCAGGTGGAAGATAAAGGTTGAGAGTCATTCACAAAGAGGTGAAAGTTGAAGATGTAAAGGTGGATGAGATTTGGGGTGGGGGGTAGATAGAAAGAAGGACCAAGCATGGCATCCTGTAGCTTAGGACATGTGCTTCTTTGGAGGGAGAGAGGGAGAAAAGGAGTTAAGCAACAGGTGGTAGAAGGACCCCGAGTGGTGCTGTGGAAGTTGGGGAGAGGGTGGTACTCATCAGTGGGGCAGTAAGGCTCTGTTGTGAATGCGTGGAACGAAACATTTGATACATCAGTTATGCAATTAATTAAATTCTGTGGGATCACTAGCTTTTGGATTATTTGGAGTTATCCGCAATTTATCCCATTGTTTCCATCCATGGACGCGGATGATTGTGAGTTAACTGCAAACGTGGTCCATTTTGAAGTCGTAAAGTGAAGCTTTCTAAACATTTTAAAATATCATTTTATGAAAAGTTAATTTGTATGGTTCATTTGAAAAATGTTTACAATGAAAACTCAGTGAATATACAATGACATAATATATACAAAAGAGTTTTTGACCTAAATAAGCCATGAAAATAAAAGATGTGGTTTGCGTATGTAGCAAATGGTGGCTATTCCTCACCCACTTGGTGAAAATGCCCAGCGTCCTTTGGGCAGGCCTCTTTGCCGCCCTGTTTGTCTGCACACACAGTAATGCTGTAAAAGACAATCTAAGCTTGCTCATTCTTTGTTTTTATAAGCCAGTCATTTCTAATGGCTATTTGTGACTCACTTTTCCCTGTTTCCCTCTTCAAAAAGAGGTAGGGAGAGGTAGGGAAATTGCCCCATTTAGCGTGGACATACTGTTTGATCAGCCTGTGGTTATGCTGTGAGGATGATAATCACTATATAAATGCAGAGCAACTCTGCATCCCACTGGCCTTTCCCAGCTGCCCTGGAAAGCAGCCAGTCGGCAAACACGGAAGAAGCCGTGTGCGCCGCTCTGCCCAGCTGCACCCCGGCTGAGGATGGATGACGGCCGGAAGTGGAGCAGCTGCTCTCCTGCAAGACCCAGGCAGAGACCTCCAGCCCGTCACTCCCCGAGAAGCCCGCAGCACTTGGAGCTGCTGCTGGCGATGCGTGAGGGGTACGGTCTGTGGACAGACATGGACGCGGCACTGTGACAGAGGGGGCTCATTGTGATTCAAGGTGTTGAGCAGCCTGTGAAGCTGGGAACATCAGCAAACAGTGATAGGCCCTGTATTGGTGCCTGGAGTCCGAAGGCAGGGCTCGACCAGCTAAGCTTCGCTGTTTAGAGCCAGTGCAGTTTTTTTTTTTTTTTTAAAGCCATATCCATAAATATGGAAAGTAACATTGCCAGCATCATCATAATCATATATGAAGGAAGAAGATGCACATCCATAAATTATACTAATGAATACCAGCTAATGGTGATGGGCTGTATTCCATATGTCTTAAAGTCATTTGCTATCTGCTTTTCTTGATTTATTTTCTTCACGGCCTTATCTTTGCCAGATATGATATATTTATTTCTTTATAGATCATTTCCTTCTTAGCCCCTACCATAGAGAAGTTCCAGGGGGTACAGTCTTTGAATGGTCTTGTTTTCTGCTGTATCCCCAGTGTCAAGAACAGTGCTTGTACACAGTAAGCCCTGAAGATATATGCTTGTGGTAACAAATGTAAAAAATTCAGTCTAGTATATTTCTAATGATTTCCCATAATATTAGCAAGGCTCAAAATGTCGATTTAGAATAAGAAATGTGCTCATTAAGTGAACAGTAATTTTCTTTTAAAGTGATTCCTACATAGCTGAGCTTTCCAGTATTCAAAATGTATAAAGTCATATTTCTGATGGGTTTAATCAGTTAGCATTAACAGTTTAGCTAGTGAACTCACTGTTTTGTGCTCATGCTGCAAAATAACAGGTTTTGGCTAAGTTTCTCTCCTCCCCTTTTCATCCCTCCCATCTTGCCCTGGTGAGAATGTTGTCATGGCACAAAAAAACTTATATCCCACTCATTGTCAATATATTGATAACAGGAATCAAAGGATCTACTTCCTTTTATAGATTGGGTGTCCTCTTATAGTCTGTGTATAAAAGGTGGTAGAAAAAAATATCAGTTTTCCTAGGTAGAGAAAATAGCAATGTTTGTAATTACTTTAGGTGGAAATGGTTTGGGCTCCCGGCTTGGAGGTGTTCAGGCAGGTATAGGAAATGCTCTATCAGACAAAGGAAAGCTGAGGACTTCCTGAACCAGCCTGGGCAGCAGCCTCGTCTGAAAATATTAATAAATAACAAAACAAAAAAAAAAAAAGAGAACAAGAGAAAACAGATTACAAGTCTGCATTTCGGAAGCACACCTGTGGAAGTATTGGATTCCATATTGAAAACAAGACAAGACAGCTCCTCAGGTGATTCTCACATAGGTAAAGTATTAAGAACCGTAAGACTGGAATTCAGATTTCAGATGGAAATTTGGACCAGATCAGGTACTACCTGAGAACATTTGTAATTATTTAGTCAAGGCTTTTCTCACTGGGAATTCTATTTCAGTTGTGCATGGTTGGGGCCCAATAATCCTTTTCCACTTTTTAATTTAGAAAATATTAATAAGATATTCCAGGTGATTCTGGGATCCTATAATAGTTCTATTTTTAATTTTTTGAGGAACTTTCATACTATTTTCTGCAGAGGCTGTACCAATTTATATTCCCAGTCCTAGGGTTCCCTTTTTTCCACCTCCTCACCTCACTTATTTATTGTGTTTTTGATGACAGCCATTTTATTTTAACAGGTATGAGGTGATAGGTCATGGTTTTGATTTGCATTTCTCTGATGATAAGTGATATTGAGCATCTTTTCAATATACCTGTTGACCATCAGTGTGTCTTATTTGGAAAAGTGCCTATTCAGGTACTCTTCTCATAATTAGTTATGTATCCAAAGAAAACAAAAGTGCTAATTTGAAAAGATATATGCACCCCAATGTTCATAGTGGCACTATTTACAATAGCCAAGATATATGCATATATATATATATATATATATATATATATATAAAATAAGGTAATATTTCTCAGTCATTAAAAAAAAAGAAATTTTTCCATTTGCAACAACATGGATGGACCTGGAGGGTATTATGCTTAGTGAAATAAGTCAGAGAAAGACAAATACTGTATGCTTTCACTTATTTATTGAATCTAAAAATGAAAACAAATGAATGAATATAACCAAACAGAAACAGACTCACAGATACAGAAAGCAAACTAGTGGTTACCAGTGGGGAGAGGGTTAGATGGAGAGGCAAGTTAGGTGAAGGGATTATAGGTACAAACTGCTAGGTATAAAATAAATTGGATACAAGGATGTGATACACAGCACAGGGAATATAACCATTATTTTATTACTTTATGGGAAGTATAATTTGCAAAAATATCAAGTCATTATGTTGCACACCTGAAACTAATATTGTAGGTCAACTATACTTCAATTTTAAAACAAGATGACAGATGATTCTTATTTTCAGGCTTAAATGGGAAGAATTAATCTAGAAGACCTTAAGATATGATCCAGTCCTCAGATTCTGTGATTATTCAAATAATTTAATTCTCTACTTTATCTGACTGTAGATTCATTTTTTAAACGATTTTGGCAGTGGGGGAAGTGGTGGTGGTTAGGAATCCTATAACTGAAATCATAGTGGTTTATAAATTGGGCTGTTTATGCTTGGCTTAAGAAGGCATGAACAAATAAAGAGGCCTCATTTCAGGCAAACTTCCCTGTGGAATGACACACCCTCTGGATCATTGGGCCCAGTAACATTTTTCATTTATTTGTGAGCACGCTTGATGGACCTGCAGCCGTGGTGTACAAAGGTTAAACTCAACAGCTAGAAAAATGATGACAGTAACAAAGTTTAAATAACAAAAAAGCGTGGTGCATGAAAACCAATCTTCAAACTCTATAAAACTCCCCGTGCCCATTCTTCATTATGTTTTTAACTACATCATGATTATACAACTTGAACTCCCTACAAGTTGAAAAACAAATAGCCAGTACTTAGAGTAATATTTCCCAATGATAGTTCTGCTTTGAATTTTCTTTTTATTTCTTTTTTCACTATATATTTCAAATGGATTAAATAGAGAATTTTAATTAAGAAAACAATGTTCAGAGCCCTATTTGCTTCTCAGATGCTGCACTCTATGGTCTAGTAAGTACTTTAATGAGTTGTAACGCTGCAAGATGTTTTGACTTTCTTAACATCCTTAACTCCATCAGCATATATTTCTGCCAGACTTACAAAATGAATTCTATTTCCCCAAAATGGATAATTTTTAGCAAAGAGCTTCTATTCTACTTTTTTTTTAAAGTGCCTAATTTAAGGTATAAGCTATTCTTAACCTCAAATAGGATTGAACTAATTTTTTCCTTAGCTAACTTACATAGCTATTCACATGGCAGAAGTCTTTGGATAATTATTTTATCTTCTTTTCAGGTCTCTAGATACTGCAGAGAATAATTATGAAAAATTTGGAATTTTATCATTTGAAAGAACATTCAAGATAGTTTATTATAACCCTCAATTTTCAGATGTGAGGACCAAGACTCAAAGGGACTAAGAGACTTGCCTATGGCCATTGAATTCAAGGAAAGTTGATGCTTGCACCTGGACTTTCAGAAGCCAGATTCTAAGTTCTTTCCAACTCATACATGGACTTCAAGTGCCTTCACCCTAACAAGACCAATTAAATAGCTTAAAAGAATAATTCAGATAATAATTAATAGCAAGAGTGAGAAGCTCCGTAAGACTCCTTGCAGAACTTCGGCCACTGATTACAGCTCAGCATTGCTCAGGGTGGACCCTCAGCTTCCATCCCAGTCTGGAAGGGAAGTGCTCAACACCTAAAGACAAGAGCTCCTAAGGTTCTTCTTAGGTGCCTATACAATGGAAATATCCCCCATTTAGCCTTGGCTAAAGGAATGACCATTTCCTTAGATGGATTGGGAAACTTCATGGGGACTGTAGAGGTAAGTCACAGTGACCCCTTGAATAGATCAAGGTAAATGAGTCCCTGGAAAAAGGCTGAAGATGCCAGCATGAACCAAGTGACTGGGGAAGGGGAGCAAAAGGGCTAGCTGTGCCCAGAACTCCTAAACAAGGTTTGGCAGAGAATGCCTCACCCACATCCTGGTCCCAAACCCAGGCCAGAGGAGGGTCAGTAAAGAGTTCCCAGAGACATGAAGGCTGAGAGATTTCTGTCTGCCTAGATCCTTATGCATTCTGCCTGGGGTGCTGGGAAGAAATGCTCCCCTATACACTTTGCACCGCTTTGTCTGTGAAATACCATTTTGGGGGGTCCTGCCCTGAGTACACATGAGCTCTTGGTAAAAGACTAGGTTCTTACATTCTAGAAGAAGGTTACTGGAGGACAGCCATCTTTGCAAGGGACAGCAGAGATTTTACTGGGAAAGTGAACCATGGACTAGAGGGCCGGTCTGACTCTTCCTCATTCTGGCTCTGCGAACGTTGGGCCTGGATTCCACAGCTTGGACACACAAGGTGCCTCTGCCACATGGAGAGAGTGGGAAATCCTGAAAGAGATTCTAAAAACAAGATGGTCTTGTGAACCCCAGGGGAAGCCACATCAGGAAATAAGTTATGCATTATTCTCTGGATTGGGCCTCGTGGTTATCTCCATACTCTTTGTGAATCATCGTGAGAACTTACAGCTTGACTGAGCTGTGCTGTGGAGAAGTAACAGAAGTTCTCATTTCCTGACTAAGTGTAAAAGGATGCTTGTGGCAACAGGTGACCCCAGTGGTGGCTTGTGGGGCCCAGTGTAGTAGCCTCTGAGGAGGCTCACTGACCAGGTGCTGCAGAACCCACCCTTAAGCAAGTACAGATGCCTGAGGAATGACAGGGGCCAAAGTCATGTGCGTTATTACTATTGCTATTGGCATTTACTACCTGCTGACCTGCCGAGCTGGGACAGAAAAGAGGCCGCATCTTTGGCCAAGCACCGCCCACTATGCTAATCTATGCTAATTGCACATCAACCATCAGCAGGGCACAGGGCAGCAGAGCTTCTTTCTTAGCCATCCATGCGTGCATGACATGAAGGCCATGCCTTGCCCACTCTGTCTTTTAAACACATAAAGAGCCTGCTCAGTCATCCTGTGTCCTTGTCCCTGTTTCCTCAGCCATTTTCATTCCCTTATGTTTCATTCCCACTGTTTCTTGATGTTCCCTGTAAAGTTTGAAGAGTTCTCATCAGTCTGTTTCATGGACTCCCCGCCTCACTCCAGCTCCTTTTCAAATGTTGGTGTCTCAGGGTTCTGTCCTCTTTCTTGCTGTCTTGTCCCAGTCGACACTGTCTCAGTCAGCTACTGCCAGGATGCCTACACATCACAGCTTTCTCTCGCCTCCCAGAGCTTCTTCCTGCTCTGAGGTTTATTGAAAGTTTTCTAAAAAAGATATCTGAGATGTGGTCTTTTTCCTAGATAGTTTAACTTATTTGCTATAAATGGCATATTTAAATAGGGGACAAATAATGTCCTTAGGTCTGCATTAAACTATTCAAACTATTTTGATTTTTAGTCAAATTTAGAACACAATAATAAAAATTTTGTAGTTTATTTAAATCATAATTATACGTTAGATACTTAATATGTACATTTAATTTTTATTGGTAATAAAAATCATAACACTGAAGTGAGGATTAAAAGCCACTTAGAGGAATATAGAAATATTCATAACATCTTACTACTTATAGTTAATAGAATTATTCTTTGAAATTACCTTGTCTCAAAAATTAAAGCATAAAATGAAAATATAGTCAGTTTTTAAAGCACTTTTTAATCATAGAAAAAACTTAGTCTTTTACATGGACATAAATGCTGCTTATGAGGAAAACACATGTTTCCTGGGTACCTAACCATAAGTATAGTCACCAATGGAAAATGGAGAACTGCATTTTCCTTACTTCCTAGATATATCCAGATAATTTTTTTCAAATATAAAAATGAGTTTATGCCCCTCAGAGTTTTCTGACAATAGTTGATCCCTCTGAAGCTAGAGCTCAGAGAAAAATTGACTCTGGAATTAGATAATTCAGGAAAATATTTCATTTCCATACTAAGTACTTAGCTTGTGTGCTCAGTCACTTCAGTCGTGTCCGATTCTGTGACACCACGGACTGTAGCCCGCCAGGCTCCTCTGTCCGTGGGGTTCTCCAGGCAAGGATACTGGAGTGGGTTGCCACGCCCTCCTCCAGGGGATCTTCCTAACCCACATCTCCTGCCTTGCAGGGGGATTTTTTACTGCTGAGCTACCAGGGAAGCCAAGTGCTTAGTTTAAACCATCCAAATTTGAGTTTCACTTTTCTTCAAAGATTTTGGTCATAAGTTTTTCTTCTTTTTTTAAATGTTACCTACCAATGACCTGGGCATAGACAACAAGGCCAGAGCAAGGCCCAGGAGATAAGACAACCACTCTGACTTGGCATCACTGCTGAAACCATAAAATGACACATAAGGAAACACTCAAGTCACAAGCTATAGTGCCTTTATACTATAAATATAAAATATTTACAATAAAAAAGACAAGCACTAAGCATAATGCACGTATGCAGCTAGCACTGCTCTGGGTCCTCAGAATCGGTGAGGGAAATCTGCTTTAGCTCCAGGTGTCCACTTGAGCAGAGGGCTGGCCTTGTAAACAGATTGTGACATGGCCAGAGCCATCTGTGCTGCTTGGCAGACCTGCCTGAGGTCCACCGGAAGGGAGGAGCCAGAGCTAGAGCCCCGAGCCATCTGTACATCCACGGACGAGCCGTGTGCTTCTGCTTCAGGATCAAGAGGTACCTATCTGCACATCTGGATCCATTTTTGTTATCCCCACGGCAGCAGGAGTTCAGAGATGTTTGGCTGGCTCAGCTGCCTGGGGCAGCTGTGAACTCAGCAGGAACCCAAGTCTTAGAGCACATGCCTTTATTGCTGAAGAGACCCAGGCCTGACAATGAAAGTAAATGGACTTTGATTAGTTGGTCTGTTTATGGAAGCAAAGTCCTCGTTGGCTGGCAGGGCTGGTGATTTGCCAAGGCTGGGAAAGAAAAGAGAAGGAAGGAAGAGATCAGTTAGAAGCCACCCTAGAAGAGATGGGGATGCTACATAGACAGGAGCTAAATGCCACAGGGCAGAAAGAAGAAATATTTCCCAAGCAGAGTTGTGAAGTGGTTATAAGCTGGGTGTATTGAGCTCGACTACCTGGTTTCAAATTACAGTTCTCATGACCTTGGAGTTATTTACCTTCTGTTTGCCTAAATTTCCCCATCTGTAAAATGGGAATAGCAGTCTTCATCTAGGAGGGTTGTTGTGAGATTATGAGTTAATATAGATGAAGCACTTAGAACAGCATGAAATGCTCAGTAAAATTGCTCAGTGAGTTGGAACCTTTATTAGTTATTGTGATGAAGGTACTTACATAGCACCTGAACATATATGCTTTTCTGCCTCCCCCTGACTTAGACACATAGCGCAAAAGCCATGGGTGCAGAGTGTGGGGACCTGCAATAGTCCTTGAGTGCATCCCTTTTTTTAAAGCTTTTTTTTTTTTCCCAGCCTCACCTCACTCTGCAAGATCTTAGTTCCCTGGCTAGGGCTTGAACTGAGCCCCAGCAGTGAAAGGGCCGAATCCTAACCACTGGACCACCAGGGAGTTCCCTAAGTGCATCTCCTTATTCGAGGAACTGCCAGAGTAACAGCAGATCACCTTCTAGAGGATGTGAAATTAGGGGAGCCTTTAGTGCAAGGCTGTATAAATCTTGCACACTTTGGTAATATATTCGGGCCTCTTTGTGGGAAATGCACGCCTGCCTGCACACACACACACACACATACACACAGTGAGCTCTTACTACATGAAACACAGTCTGTTAAATTCTTTATGTGTATAATTTTACCTACCTGTCACAGCAATTCTGTGAGGCAAGCCTAATTATTGTCTTCATTTCAAAGATGAAAAATCGGATGTTTGGGTCACCTAGGATCCAACAGCTGTTAAATAGTATAGCCAGGGGACTTCCCGGATGGTTCAGTGGCTAAGACTTTACCCTCCAGTACAGGGGACATGGGTTTGATACCTCATCCAGAAAGACCCCACATGCTGCAAGGCAACTAAGCTGCTGCACCACAGTTACTGAAGCCCATGGACCCAAGAGCCTGTGCTCCGCAACAGGAGAGCAGCCCCCACTCACTACAACTGAGGAAGCCCACCCACAGCAATGAAGACCTGGTGCAACCAAAAATAAATAAGCTGAAAAGAATATTATAGCCAGAGTTTGGACCCTTTTGCACTCCTGACTCCGAAACCAATGCTCTTAACTGTTATATGGGATGGTGCACAGAACAGTGGCCCACGGAAGACCGGGATGGGGGTGAGTGCTGCCTGTCATGCTCCGGGGAGATGACCACATCTTCTGGACTATGTGAGCTAAGAATTGTTAAGCTGTGTTCTTTATCTTGCAGGGTGGAAACTTAAGTCACAGCAGATTAGCCTGTACAAACGATAGTTTTGTTTCTTATATCTGAGATCAGTTTCTCCTGGGCCCGTAATGCTGCTGATGGTGGGAAAGGCACACTCCTTGCCTCCGCCATCTAAAGCACTCCCAATACCTTCTCCCTTAGAGCAGTGAATATGCAGTTAAGGCAGAGTTCACTTCAGTTTTCACTTGATTCAAAGGTCAAACTTCTTAAAGAGGTTGCTCCATCCAGTATTCTTCCGCTTCTGCTTCCCAAGACAGGCAGGTAGGGGATCCTCGGGGCAGGGAGGCGGCAGACTGGTTCCTCTGCTATATGTGTCTAATAGGGTGTGGGTGGGAGTGGGGGAGGGCTTCCTCTTAGTGTTATCACGGTCATTACTCCTCTCTTGCTGACTGAGCGCCTCCTCCCTTGTCCTCCTGATGTGGTCCACTTTCTGATGCATGGTCAGACGTGCTGTTTCATCCCTAGGCATTTACCCTGGGCCTCTGCTCTTGGGGCACTTTATTTTTCAGAGGGACCACCCTTTGGATGAAGCACAAGCTGGAATCAAGATTGCCGGGAGAAATATCAGTAACCTCAGATATGCAGATGACACCACACTTACGGCAGAAAGCGAAGAAGAACTAGAGTCTCTTGATGAAAGTGAAAGAGGAGAATGAAAAAGTTGGCTTAAAACTCAACATTCAGAAAACTAAGATCATGGCATCTGGTCCCATCACTTCATGGCAAATAGATGGGGAAACAATGGAAACAGTGACAGACTATTTTTTTTTTTGGCTCCAAAATCACTGTAGATGGTGACTATAGCCATAAAATTAAAAGATGCTTGCTCCTTGGAAGAAAAGTTATGACCAATCTAGACAGCATAATAAAAAGCAGAGACATTACTTTGCCAACAAAGGCCCATCTAGTTGAAGCGATGGTTTTTCCAGTGGTCATGTATGGATGTGATAGTTGGACTATAAAGAAAACTGGGCACCGAAGAACTGATGCTTTTGAACTGTGGTGTTGGAGAAGACTCTTCAGAGTCCCTGGGACAGTATGGAGATCCAACCAGTCCATCCTAAAGGAGATCAGTCCTGAATAGTCATTGGATGGACTGATAATGAAGCTGAAACTCCAATACTTTGGCCACCTGATGTGAAGAACTGACTCCTTGGAAAAGACCCTGATGCTGGGAAAGATTGAAGGCAGGAGGAGAAGGGGATGACAGAGGATGAGATGGTTGGATGGCATCACCAGCTCAATGGACATATTTTGAGTAAGCTCCGGGAGTTGGTGATAGACAGGGAGGCCTGGCATGCTGCAGTCCGTGGGGTCGCAAAGAGTCAGACACGACTGAGTGACTGAACTGAACTGAACCCTTCACCTGCTCCCCCTGCAGCAACAGCTCAAGTCAACATCCGCAAGTGATTTTCCTTCTTCCTCAGGCATGTGCAAAGTCATCCTCGGGACTTCCCTGGTGGCCCAGTCATTAAGAATCCACCTTTTAGTGTGGGGGATATGGTTCGAACCCTGGTTGGGGAGCTAAGATGCCACGTGCTGTGGAGCAAATAAGCCCTGGAGCTACAACTCCTGAGCCCATATGCCACGCTTAAGACTGGATACACCTTATTAATAAATAAGTTAATTAATTAATTTGTCCTCTACCCATTCCTAGGAATATAAGGATTCTCCAGGCAACTTCCCTCAGCCATGTCTATGCTTTGGCTGTGGTGCCATGTTGGGAGTTATACCACAGAGCAACCTGTTTCTCGGAGAGGCTCATGCCCAACTTGCCCAGCAAAGGAAGCAAAGATGCCTCTGACTCTGAGAGACCCCACAACTTGTCTTCATGTTTCAGCCACTCTCTCTCTACCCGAGGACTTTTCCTGCACAAGTCGGTTTGGCCCCAATGGATTTATTTACTCTGCGTTCCTCTCCCCTCTCTTCCTTTTCCTCAGAGAGAGGCTTAGCAGTTGAATGAGAATTTCCTTTCGTACGTATCTTGACTGCTCTGCACGATGATCTGCTATGTAGGAAACCTTCCAAATTTTGCTTGCTGATATTTGAGGAGAAGGTTTTGGAAATCCAGGGGTATGTGTGTTGGGGAAGAGCAGTTCTCTTGCGCAAGGAAGCTGGATTTCCAAGACTATTTCTCACTATGAACTTTACAAATCTGATTTAACACTCAAATCTGAGCCATTCCTTTTCTCTAGGTATTATGGGCTCTTCCCTTCAAGCAATGAAAGTCCTTGATTCCATGCCTGAGAGAGCCATAGGGAATTAAAAATACATGGTTCCATTATTTTCAAAATATTATAGCTATTACATATATATCTAGTTTAATGTTACTTTATATGTGGATTTCCCTTTTGTGATCCTCAAGTTTCATAAAATTTTTATTTAACTGTTCCAGTGTGATTTCAGTTGTAGTTTAGACCAGAGCATTAAACGGGGAACACTAATATTTTCTACCTGAGCCCCGCATGGCGGTGGCACTGGAAATAAGAAAAGGAGAAAGCGACTCAAGAGAGAATTGAGGTGGGACATGAAGTCCACCTGCTCATCCTTACATGCCTAGAACCTTATTCAAATACTAGCCCTGGAGGTTCTAGGTTTAATTTTGTTAATCAAAGAGGCTATTTGTGTCTAGAAAAATACAGTGTTTGGCAATGCTACTTTTCTGACTGCCAGCATTATTTTTGGTTCAACATGTGTGCTACAGTGACTGGAATGCAAAATGCACGCTATGACACAGAAAACGGAATGTTGTTATAGGAGAGATTTCATATGGAGATTGGGTCATCGTGTAGGCATTCTAAAGAATTTAATCCTACTATATTGTTCAAGATGACATTTTCTTGTGGTTTGTACCTAGTGTCCCATTAAATCAAACTTTAATAGAGCGTAGAGAAGATGGTGGTGTGTTATGTTTGCAGAAGTGTGTGTCTCTGATGATGGAAGAAAATTTAGAAACCTCTGTATAAAGTGTTTCCAAAATACTGGCTTATGTTTTTGTATTGTTTAGTGATACTCTTTCTATACATGTACCTCACTTGCCTTATTCCCAATTTGCCACCACTCCTGACCTAATAGGATAGGACATGGGTTTTGTTTTCCCTTTTAGATCAATATTTTGACCCAAACATAGATACATATGGTTTCCCTCAATTTACCATACTAGATTTGTGAAAGAACATTTAGATAATCATTTTCTTTGGATAAGGCAATAATTGGGTTTGTAAGCTATGGCTTCCTTGTATTCAACTGGCTTCCTGCATTTCCTCAGTTTATTTTGACACCACTGGTTAACTTAAGGAATCTTAAACTATCCCTCTAGTCTAGTGAGAAGATGAGTGAGCAAAACTTACTGCAATGGGTGGCAGCCAAACCAGACATCTTGTGAAATGCAAAGCATCTCCTAAAGATAAAACAGGCACATCAGTAAGTCCTCAGACACACTCATTATTTCATTTGGTCATGTCTTAATACTAATAGCTGAAAGGGGGACAAGAAAGGAAGTCAAGGAGAAGGGAGGTCATCTTGACACAGACCCAGGAATGTCAAAGAGGGAAGCAGGAAAGGAGTGATCAAGAAAGTGATCCAGCAACTATAGATGCAGTGACTGAAAGAATATTTGGCAATATTCTATATGACCTTTGCAACATCCCCATGTTTATGAGTTTTATTGTTCTCTACTGTCCATGATGAACCTGTACCTTTAGATCAACTGGAAATACTATGTTGCTCAAGCCAATAAGTGTAAATTCTGGGACTTTCCTTTATCACTCATATGTAACATCTCAGAGCCTTTCTTCTAGATTTTCATAATTCTGCTCCATGCATCTCCATCCTACCTTTACTGGATACTGCCTCATTTTCTGTTTTCCAGTGCTCACTTGTTTGGACCTGCCCAGTTCTTTTACTGCTGAAAGTTGGTTTATCTTTTCCAGTTTGCCTCTGTTTCTTGGTGGGACCTACTTCTGCCTGAGTTGCACTCAACACAAGATGATGGTTACTGTTGTGGACACTATGAATAACTTGCCTGGGAACATCTCCCACCTCTGATTTGTCAGTGGGTAATAAACCTCACTGAATTCTTCGCCCTCTTCCTTTTATCCCTTTGATGTAACTTTTCCTGAACTTTTATACTCTACGTAGGCTTCCTTGCTATACCCACCCACCCTCCCCTTGGCAAGGGGCTCAGTCTTGTGACTTTTGGCCAGCACAACATTGGCAGAAATGATATAAGCCAAAGTTTGGAATTGATGTATGCACTGGGGCTTCCTTTTCTGTGGTTCTGCATGTGTGCATGCTAAGTCACTTCAGTTGTGCCTGGCTGTCTGCGACATTATGGACTGTAGCCCACTCCCCCCTCCCCCAACCGCCCCCAGGCTCCTCTGTCCATGGGATTCTCCAGGCAAGATACTGGAGTGGGTTGCCATGCCCTCCTCCAGGGAATCTTCCCAACCCAGGGATTGAACCAGCATCTCTTATGTCTCCTGTATTGGAAGATGGGTTCTTTGCCACTAGCACCATTTGGGAAACTCTTTTATGCCTCTACTGGTACTAATATTATGGCAGCATGCCAGGAGTAACCTTCTGAGGTCAGGAAGCAGGAGGAACAAGTCTGAGGCTAGCTTAGATCAGCCTTCAGACTACTGCCAAACATAGTGAGCCTGACCAAGGGCAGACCAGCTGACCATCCTGCTGATACCAGACTTGTGAGCAATAAATACTTGTTCTCAAGTCTACTGAAGCTTTGTGGGGCTGGTAATACAATATTGGGACAATAACCTGACTGTTTCATTTTGGTAACTTTTTACAAATCTTTGTGGACAGAGTTTAGGTAAACCATAGTCGTGTCTAACTCAGTGAAACTAAGCCATGCCATGTGGGGCCACCCAAAATGGACAGGTCATGGTGGAGAGGTCTGACAGAATGTGGTCCATTGGAGAAGGAAATGGCAAACCACTTTGGTATTCTTGCCTTGAGAACCCCATGAACAGTGTGAAAAGGCAAAATGATAGGATACTGAATGAGGAACTCCCCAGGTTGGTAGGTGCCCAGTATGCTACTGGAGATCAGTGGAGAAATAAGTCCAGAAAGAATGAAGGGATGGAGCCAAAGCAAAAACAATACCCAATTGTGGACGTGACTGGTGATAGAAGCAAGGTCCGATGCTGTAAACAGCAATGTTGCATAGGAACCTGGAATGACAGGTTCATGAATCAAGGCAAACTGGAAGTGGTCAAACAGGAGATGGCAAGAGTGAATGTCGACATTCTAGGAATCAACAAACTAAAATGGACTAGAATGGGTGAATTTAACTCAGATGACCATTATATCTACTACTGTGGGCAGGAATCCCTTAGAAGAAATGGAGTAGCCATCATGGTCAACGAAAGAGTCTGAAATGCAGTACTTGGATGAAATCTCAAAAACGACAGAATGATCTCTGTTCATTTCCAAGGCAAATCATTCGATATCACAGTAATCCAAGCCTATGCCCCAACCACTAATGCTGAAGAAGCCGAAGCTGAATGGTTCTATGAAGACTTACAAGACCTTTTAGAACTAACACCAAAAAAAAATGTCCTTTTCATTATAGGGGACTAGAATGCAAAAGTTAGAAGTCAAGAAACACCTGGAGTAACAGGCAAATTTGGCCTTGGAGTATGGAATGAAGCAGGGCAAAGGCTAATAGAGTTTTGCCAAGAGAACGCACTGGTCATAGCAAACACCCTCTTCCAACAACACAAGAGAAAACTCTACACATGGACATCACCAGATGGTCAACACTGAAATCAGATTGATTATATTCTTTGCAGCTAAAGAAGGAGAAGCTCTATACAGTCAGCAAAAATAAGACCGGGAGGTGACTGTGGCTCAGATCATGAACTCCTTATTGCCAAATTCAGACTTAAATTGAAGAAAGGAGGGAAAACCACTAGACCATTCAGGTATAACCTAAATCAAATCCCTTATGACTATACAGTGGAAGTGAGAAATAGATTTAAGGGACTAGACCTGATAGGCAGAGTGCCTGATGAACTATGGACGGAGGTTCGTGACATTGTACAGGAGACAGGGATCAAGACCATCCCCATGGAAAAGAAATGCAAAAAAGCAAAATGGCTATCTGAAGAGACCTTACAAATAACTGTGAAAAGAAGCGAAGCAAAGAGCAAAGGAGAAAAGGAAATATATTCCCACTTGAATGCAGAGTTCCAAAGAATAGCAAGGAGAGACAAGAAAGCCATCTTCAGTGATCAGTGCAAGAAATAGAGGAGAACAATAGAATGGGAAAGACTAGAGATCTCTTCAAGAAAATTAGAGATACCGAGGGAACATTTCATGCAAAGATGGGTTAGATAAAGGACAAAAATTGTATGAACCTAACAGAAGGAGAAGAGATTAAGAGGTGGCAAGAATACACAGAAGAACTGTACAAAAAAGATCTTCACGACCCAGATAATCATGATGGTGTGATCACTCACCTAGAGCCAGACATCCTGGAATGTAAAGTCAAGTGGGCCTTAGAAAGTTTCATTATGAACAAAGCTAGTGGAGGTGATGGAATTCCAGCTGAGCTATTTCAAATCCTAAAAGATGATGCTGTGAAAGTGCTGCACTCAATATGCCAGCAAATTTGGAAAACTCAGCAGTGGCCACAGGACTGGAAAAGGTCAGTTTTCATTCCAGTCCCTAAGAAAGGCAATGCCAAAGAATGCTCAAACTACCGCACAATTGCACTCATCTCACAGGCTAGTAAAGTAATGCTCAAAATTCTCCAAGCCAGGCTTCAGCAATAACGTGAACCGTGAACTTCCAGATGTTCAAGCTGGCTTTAGAAAAGGCAGAGGAACCAGAGATCAAATTGCCAACACCCGCTGGATCATCGAAAAAGCAAGAGAGTTCCAGAAAAACATCTATTTCTGCTTTATCGACTATGCCAAAGCCTTTGACTCTATGGATCACAGTAAACTGTGGAAAATCCTGAAAGAGATGGGAATACCAGACCACCTGACCTGCCTCTTGAGAAACCAATATGCAGGTCAGGAAGCAACAGTTAGAACTGGACATGGAACAACAGACTGGTTTCAAACTGGGAAAGGCTGTATATTGTCACCCTGCTTATTTAACTTCTATGCAGAGTACATCATGAGAAACGCTGGTCTGGAAGAAGCACAAGCTGGAATCAAGATTGCTGGGAGAAATATCAATAACCTCAGATAGGCAGATGACACCACCCTTATGTCAGAAAGTGAAGAAGAACTGAAGAGCCTCTTGATGAAAGTGAAGGAGGAGAGTGAAAAAGTTGGCTTAAAGCTCATCATTCAGAAAACTAAGATCATGGCATCCGGTCCCATCACTTCATGGGAAATAGATGGGGAGACAGTGGAAACAGTGTCAGACTTTATTTTTTTGGGCTCCAAAATCACTGCAGATGGTGATTGAAGCCATGAAATTAAAAGACGCTTATTCCTTGGAAGGAAAGTTATGCCCAACCTAGATAGTATATTTAAAAGCAGAGACATTATTTTGCCAACAAAGGTCCGTCTAGTCAAGGCTATGGTTTTTCCAGTGGTCATGTATGGATGTGAGAGTTGGACTGTGAAGAAGGCTGAGTACTGAAGAATTGATGCTTTTGAACTGCGGTGTTGGAGAAGACTCTTGAGAGTCCCTTGGGCTGCAAGGAGATGCAACCAGGCCATCCTAACAGAGATCAGTCCTGGGTGTTCATTGGAAGGACTGATGTTGAAGCTGAAACTCCAATACTTTGGCCGCCTCATGCGAAGTGTTGACTCATTGGAAAAGACCCTGATGCTGGGAGGGATTGGGGGCAGGAGGAGAAGGGGACAACAGAGGATGAGATGGTTGGATGGCATCACCGACTCAATGGACATCAGTCTGAGTAAACTCCAGGAGTTGATGATGGACAGGGAGGTCTGGTGTGCTGTGGTTCATGGGGTCGCGAAGAATCGGACACGACTGAGCGACTGAACTGAACTGAACTGAGAGTTCTTTACCAGGAGCCAGTTGGCGCTACTGGTAAAGAACCTGCCTGCCAATGTAGGAGACAAAAGAGATGCAGGTTTGATCCCTGGGGCCAGGAAGATCCCTTGGAGAAGGAAATGGCAACCTTTTCCAGTATTCGTGCCCAGAGAATCCCACGGAGAGAAGAGCCGGGTGAGCTTCAGTCTGTGGGGTTGCCAAGAGTTGGACACAGCTGAAGCGAGTTAGCACACACGCAAACCAGAATTCAGGAGTGATAACAGCCAGGTGCACTTATCACAACTAGGTTTGAAGGAACAAAGGGAGAAAGGGTTAACCAGATGGAGTTTAGAGAAAAAGCGATTCATGGAGATCAGAGCTATGGAATTCAGTTAAGGAAGGCAGCCAGCCTGTGGTTACATTGCAGGGAGGGGGTGGCTGGAATAAAAACCCTCATTTAACTCTCCCCACTGGTCCTCCTGGCTCAGCTGTTAGATGAACTCAGACCAAGACTGCAGAAGCACCCTCTCAGGACTGTGGTGGACAGGTATTGGGATTGGCACCGTTGCAGAGCTGGGTTCTAATAAGCCTCAGAAATTCTGAGTATTTTCCTTTCTTTGGGGCAAAGTCAACTGGCAAAATGACTCCATGTTCCTGTGGGAAGGATTGGGGTGAGATTTAGGATAGAGGCCTCTGGCTGGGTTCCATATTCCTTTAAAGATCTCAGCCATCCCCGCAGTCAAGGGCCTCTGGGTTTGTGAACTGGCTTCATTCTGGATGGGTAAGGTATACATTTTCACTATGGGGATTTAAGTTTCTGATGACTAAATCTAGAATTTTTCTGCCAAGGTACATATAGAAATGCCTTAATGGGTAAGTTGTCTGCTTTATTTCTAGGGATCCCTGATGATTCCATGGTCCATTCACCAATTTTGATCCTTGTGGGTTGAAACAGGCTGACTTCATTTTCCCCAGAGGCTTATTGCTTAATTGCCAGCACCTTATCGCTGACAGTTAATTGCCAACACCTGGTCTCTCCCCCTCTGGGATCACATTATTTCCACTGAGATCAGGAAACTCAATTTTAATGCAGCATCCTCACTGTTATCTCCAGCTTGCAGAGGACATCTAACACAGAGCTTTCAACCTTCTGGTGCCTTTCTCATCAATACATTGGTAGAGGAAGTATTTTCTGCACCATCCTATGAGGTATGGTTGGGGTGGTGAGCAAGTTGCCTTATAATGGATTCATTCCTTCCTCCTATTTCCCAGTAGGACTCCTTATTCTCTTACAACTTCTGAGCATTCCCACATTTTGACCTCAGTAACATAGAGCAGGGGTCAGCAAAGTTTTTCAGTAAAGGGTTGGATAGCAAATGTCTTACACCCTTGGTGGCTCAGTGGTAAGGAATCCACCTGCAGTACAGGAGACACAAGAGACACAACATGGGTTTGATCCCTGGGTTGGGAAGACCCCCTGGAGGAGGCAATGGCAACCCACTCCAGTATTCTTGCCTGGAGAATTCCAGGGACAGAGGAGCCTGGCAGGCGACAGTCCATGGGGTTGCCAAGAGTTGGGCTCAACTGAACACACATGCACTCACTCATGAGGACCAGATAGTCTCCACTGCAACTACTCAGCTCTGCCATGATAGCTCAAAAGCAACTACAGACAATAGAAAATACATGAGTTTTACTGTGTTCCTATAAAGTTTTATTTATATAAACAGATGGAGAACTGGATTTGGCTGACAGGCCCTAGTATGATGGCCCCTGATGTAGATAGCTTATAGGTCTAGCTGCAGTTAGTAAGGGTAGCTGGTAGCTCAGTTGGTAAAGAATCTGCCTGCAATGCAGGAGACCACAGTTCGATTCCTGGGTTGGAAAGATCCGCTGGAGAAGGGATAGGCTACCCACTCCAGTATTCTTGGGCTTCCCTTTGTGGCTCAGTTGGTAAAGAATCTGCCTGCAATGAGGGAGACCTGGGTTCAATCCCTGAGTTGGGAAGATCCCCTGGAGAAGGGAAAGACTACTCCAGTATTCTGGCCTAGAGAATTCCTTAGACTGTATAGTCCATGGGGTCCCAAAGAGTTGGACACAACTGATCAACTCTCACTTTCACTTTACAAATAATTTAGCAAGTTGTCAACACTGCTGTTGATGATCTAATACATTATTTGTGAGTCCTGTGTGAACAGATGCTAGTTAGTGAATTCAGCTGGATCGAGGTTTATGTTTCATTCTACTAGGTCTGATGATCTCAGAATCTGCTTCCATATATGCTCCTCAGCTATACTAGCACTTGGCGTATCTCTTTTGTTGGATAGATTACCTCCTTTGGAGCTGACTTTGCATTCCTCTGTCTGCACTATGTAGGGCCTTTAACTCTTGTTAGTATCCAGAGTCAGTGAGGAGTGGCTGGGGTGTATTCTAAGAACATATTGGTGGAATAATTCTTCCCAGTTAGTCGCTGAAAGGCTTTTACTAAGGATTAAGTGAATCCCCTTGGAGGGAGGGAGTATTCTTAAAGGAGAGAGTTCCTTTAAGGGATGCTCAGAGGGCTGTGGGCTCAAAATCTTTAGCCTCATCTGTATCTACGCTTATATCCTATCCCATAGCTCAAGGTCCTGTTTCTTCCCTTTTCATTAAAGTGAAGTCGCTCGGTTGTGTCCGACTCTTTGTGACCCCATGGACTGTAACCCACCAGGCTCCCCTGTCCATGGGATTCTCCAGGCGAGAATACTGGAGTGGGTTGCCACTTCCTTCTCCATTAGGGACATATATTTGTAAGTGTTGAGCATTTGATTGCTGATACAGTTCCTTAAGATCAAGTTTACAAGTGAGTAATTTGGTAAGCATTTATAAAGGGATTATTTAAGGATTGGGCAGGGTTTGAAGAAAGCACTTAGGATAGTGCACAAATCCAAGGCTAATCTCAGAAGGGCATTTCCCCATCATAGATCTAAAGGGGTCATGAAGGGCTGCAGGGGAAGCTGTAAATGGATGGCCACTGATCAGGACCCTTTAGTGGAGGAGGCATCCAGTGCGCATCGACCCAGCAAGAAAGCTTTTAGCAAACCGATACCACAACCCTACTTTCCTTTCTTTCAGCTCTTTACAGTTCTATCAACTGAAACCAATGGAAAGCCAGACAAGAGGGGAACCCACTGATACCCTAGTATCAGACTGTGGGCTCAAGCTCCCATTTTATCTCAGAGTTCCCCTTTGTATTTGCCAGTGGTAATGTACAGAACCCCCCCCCCCCAAACACACTATATGTACACACACACACACACACACACATACATATATGAGCTTTCTGCATTAAGGGAAGGGAAGAGCTCGGGCCCTTTGTCATTGGGGATATTTGACTCCATGGAAGGTGATGGCCTTAAGGAAAAGAAAAGAATATAAGGAAGGAAAAGTGATATGACAAGTCAATCTGATCTGGACCCTGTGTATATTGCCTATTAGCTTTTGAGGAATGGGGAGAGGAACTTGACCAGCTGGGAGGCTGGAGATGGTGGTCGGATGTAACCAGGCACCAAAAGAGATTGTGCTAAAGGCATATATTCCAGACTTGCAAAGTCAAATTCAAATTAATCAAAAGGAGAGGAGATGATTTTATATAATTTCAAACATTCAGAAAAGTTTCAAGGATTGTACATGAAATACCAATAAGCTCTTTACCCAGATAAACCAAGGGTTTACGTTTTGCCCATTTGTTTGTCCTCCTCTCTATTTTCTCATGTGTGTGGAAACTTTTTTCTGAACGATTTGATAGTAGGTTGAGGCATTATACTTCTTTATACATTAATAATTCTGTATGTATGTCCTCAGAAAAATAATATTTTAATTTTTATTATTAAAATCCAGAAATTTGACATTGAGACAATGCCATTATTTATCTATTTATTGCCTGTTCAAATTTATCCATTGTCTTTTACAGCGTTTTTTTTTTCTTTACCTAAGATCAAATCTATAAGCATGGTTGTTCTTATGATGGATTTAATTTTAATCCATTGAGACCATTCCTCAGTCTTTCTTTGTTTTTCTAGATTTTTTGAAGAGCACTTGATCGAGTGACATTTAACTTAGTTACTGAATTTTTTCCTAATTTCAAATTTTTAAAATTTTGTTTTTAGGTATTTTTGGTAAGAAAGCAACTAAAGAAATGCTATCTGTTTCTTAGACCATCATCTTCAGAGGCACGTGATGTCAGTTTGTTCAATATTGGTGATGTTAGGTTTCTACACTGTAAGCTATTTTTTATTTTTGTAACAAGTAATTTATAGGAAGATACTATGCAATTATATAAAAATCATGTCCCTCACCACGTTTTTACTTCCTAGTTTTGTCATCCACTGATGATTTTGCTGCTCCATAATTCTTTCTGTATTAGTTGTCATTTGACTGTAAGAGATTGCCTCTTTTCCACCTATTTTATTATTAACTTATATCAGAGCAAACCCATGATTATTATTTTATTCATTGGGTTATAGTCCATTATTATGATTAGTTTGTTGCTCGGTTTGTCTCAGATTTGGCCAGTGGGATTCCTTCTAACTGATTCCTGTGATCTTTTGCCAAATCCCCATGGTTATTTCTATACTTCCTTACTTTTTGGCACAACAAAATGCTCCAGGCTCATCCTGCACTTTTCCTGAAACATTCCTGAAACCAGCCATTTCTTTGAAGGATTTTTGGTTCATTGAAGTAAGAATGGCATTTGAAAAGCAGGAACTTGGCTCAAGATTGCTCATTGCTGTTGTATGTGACTGATTTTAGGCCCTCTCAGCAGACAAGAGATAAGAAATATGCAAGTGTATATATATATATATATATATGTATATATATATATGTATATATATATATGTACATATATATATGTATAAATAGGTGTGTGGTCTTTAGTGTCTTAGACACAATTATAGCAAAAATAGAAAATAATTCTCTATTTTGAAAATAACCATTGAGATGGTGGTCCTGGGTACTTGAGTAACTCTTAAAAGTATAAACTTTTGGATAATTATAGTTCTTAGATCTATTGATAAATACATACAGAGTTGATTTGACTTGATTTTTAAAAAATCAACAAATATTGATTGGGAACTACTATATTCTCCCCTTCCAGATACAGAAATAATTAAAAAAAAATCACCTAGTGAATTCAAGATGGACAGAGAGGTACTGTAGGGCACATACATGCCCTCAATTCCAGAATGCAGTTGAGAGTCCCAGAGTAAATAATTTCTATCATATTTCTAAAGAAACTTGTCAAGCTTAATATCAGATGTAAGAGTTTACCTTAAAATTAAAGGAATTTTATTTCTACTTGTAGTTTTAGTTCTTGATTTTTCCCTATTGTTTAACATTTCATTGTCTATATAACAAAAAAAAATTTAGTCTTTCAGTGAACATTTGAGTTGTTACTGTTTGTTTCTTTTCATACATATGAGAATATTCATGCTTCCTCATCAGTACTTCTATGATCAGATTATTGTTATCGTTACTGTTTTGCCAGTCTGGCAGCTGTAAAGTGCTATTTCTTAGCGGCCTTGATTTATGTTTCTTCGAGAGAAATTTTCCTTTGTTAGCTTGGAACCATTGTGATGCTTCTAACATGAGGCCACCTGAGCCCCATTTAAGTGGCCAAGTGAGACTCTTGGTTTAGCTCCACCACCTCAAGGCAGGCCCCAAACTAGATTCCTGTCCCAGAACTGAAACAGATATTTACAGGGTAACCCTGGTCTTATGTTTCCTTGATGCTGACATTTCTAATTTTATTGAACTCTTTTCCAATAGACTGAACTTCCTTTCTGTACCCAGCAATGCATTATAGTACTTCATCTGGGATCTGGCTGTACTTTAGTAGATCTCAGAGATTCTAATCCACTTCATTTCCAGAGGCTGAAGTCAATGATTTATAATTTTTTTTTTTAGCAATACACATGAATTTCACAAACACTGTTTTCTCTCAGCCCAAATTTCTATGATCTAATAATTTCAACCCCATTCCAACTCAGAAGTTCATCTACTTACATCCAATGCTAGAAGAGTACAGTATAGTTGCCCTTCGAACAACATGAGTTAAACTGCATGGGCCCACTTATATGCAGATTTTTAAAGTAAATATTAATACATCCTACAGTTTGTTGAATCTGTAGATGTGAAACCACTAATGAGGAGGGTCCCTAGGGCTGCAAGGAGATCCAACCAGTCAATCCTAAAGGAAATTAGTCCTGAGTATTCATTGGAAGGACTGATGCTGAAGCTGAAACTCCAATACTTTGGCCACCTGATGGGAAGAACTGAATTTTCTTACACATTAAACAAAACCCACTCCCTATCCACCACCCAACTATCTTTGCCTTCTTCACCTGTAAGAGTCATGGAATTCAGGGCATTTTCCTGATAATCTTGCTGCTACTGCTAAGTTACTTCAGTCGTGTCCGACTCTGTGCGAGCCCATCCCTGGGATTCTCCAGGCAAGAACACTGGAGTGGGTTGCCATTTCCTTCTTCAATGCATAAAAGTGAAAAGTGAAAGTGAGTTGCTCAATCATGTCTGACTCTTTGCGACCCCATGGACTGCAGCCTACCAGGCTCCTCCATCCATGGGATTTTCCAGGCAAGAGTACTGGAGTGGGGTGCCATTGCCTTCTCCGTGATAAACTTGAGGAGGGCACAATCACAGTATGTGTCTAGTAAAGCCAGAATCTTTCAATTCTGAAGCCCTGAGGCCACAAAACACCAGAAGCATCTCAGCAAATAGCCGAAATGACAAATTTCCTTTGTCTATCTTGAAAGTGGTTACAGCTGGCTCTTGAATTGGTGGCTCAAATGGTAAAGAATCTGCCTGCAATGAGGGAGAGTCAGGTTCGGTCACTGGGTTGGGAAGATCCCCTGGAGAAGAGAATGGCAACCCACTCCAGTACTCTTGCCTGGAAAATTCCATGGACAGAGGAGCCTGGCAGGCTACAGTCCGTGGGGTTGCAAAGAGTCGGCCATGACTGAGTGACTAAGACTAAAGGTACCAGTAAAAATCCATGTATAACTTTACAGTTGCCCCTTCTCATTGGTGGCTCTGCATCTACAGATTCAACAGACTGTAGGATGTAATAATATTCACTGTAAAAATCTGCATATACATGGACCCATGCAGTTTAACTCTCACATCCACACATGACCACTGGAAAAACCATAGCTTTGACTAGATGGACCTTTATTGGCAAAGTAATGTCTCTGCTTTTTAATATGCTGTCTAGGTTGGTCATAACTTTTCTTCCAAGGAGCAAGTGTCTTTTAATTTCATGGCTGCAGTCACCATCTGCAGTGATTTTGGAGTCCAGAAAAATAAAGTCTGTCACTGTTTCCACTGTCTCCCCATCTATTTCCCATGAAGTGATGGGACCAGATGCCATGATCTTAGTTTTATGAATGTTGAGCCTCAAGCCAACTTTTTCACTCTCCTCTTTCACTTTCATCAAGAGGATTCTTAGTTCCTCTTCACTTTCTGCCATAAGGGTGGTGTCATCTGCATATCTGAGGTTATTGACATTTCTCCCGGCAATCTTGATTCCAGCTGTGCTTCATCCAGCCCAGCGTTTCTCATGATGTACTCTGCATAGAAGTTAAATAAGCATGGTGACAATATACAGCCTTGACGTACTCCTTTCCCAGTTTGAAACCAGTCTGTTGTTCCATGTCCAGTTCTAACTGTTGCTTCCTGACCTGCATACAGATTTCTCAAGAGGCAGGTCAGGTGGTCTGGTATTCCCATTTCTTTAAGAATTTTTCAGAGTTTCTTGTGGTCCACATAGTCAAAGGCTTTGGCATAGTCAAGAAAGCAGAAATAGATGTTTTTCTGGAACTCTCTTGGTTTTTCAATGATCCAGCAGATGCTGGCAATTTGATCTCTGGTTCCTCTGCCTTTTCTAACTCCAGCTTGAACATCTGGAAGTTCACGGTTCACGTACCGTTGAAGCCCGAGTTGGAGAATTTTGAGCACTACTTTACTAGCGTGTGAGATGAGTGCAATTGTGCAGTGGTTTGAGCATTCTTTGGCATTGCCTTTCTTGGGATTGGAATGAAAACTGACCTTTTCCGGTCCTGTGGCCAAGAAGTTTTATTTCTAACAAATTCCAAAGTGATGCTGATGCTACTGGTTCTGGGAATACACTTTGAGAATGACTGGCTTACGACTTTGAGACCCATGTATTTCATCCTTTGCAGCTGTTGATAGGATGGTTGTTAGTTAGAACACTAGTCACAATGCTACAACTAAGAAACCCAAAGTATCCTCACTCAGTCAAGAGATCAGTTTCTTTCTTTCCAATGTAAGAATACAGTAGTGAGTGATCCTCCGCTAATAGAAAAGGTTAACTTTTTCAGGGGGCTTCCAACTTTTTCCCAGTCATTCCCAGTTCCTGAGGAGATAAGAAAGGACAAAGGCACAGTCCAGGCAAGTAGTGATGTTTCTCAGGAGATGACCTGGATATTACCTGTATCATTTCTGCTGTTATCTCATCAGCCTGCTATCTCATCAGCCTGCACTGTTTAGCCACACCCTGCTTCAAGAAGGCTGGAAATGTAGGTACAGTCTGGATGGTCACGTGTCAGGCAGAAATGTTGTGGTGTTTACTAGTAAAAAGAAGGCTGTCACCACCTCATTTGAGGTGGCAGTATCTAGCAGGGAATACTTAAAGTGACAAGTGGAGGTATGACGTGATATATGGCCTTGGATCCATATATCTTATATATGGGGAAGTTGACTGAAGACTGAATTTGTAAGTTCATGGTTTCATTTGGCTTGGAATTTTGATGTAAATATTCAATAATCTAAGGCCCATTTATTGCTCAGGGAGAAATTATGCAATAAATGCTATTCTTTTGTTATTAAGCTCATTGTGACACAATTCATTTTTAATATGTGCTCTTATCCAATCACAATTTATTTTTGTGCGTTTACTTTATATTTACATTAGCCTTTTCAATTAACATCTGCACCTATGAATAGACAAAAATTCTAGAAGTGTTATTCGTTTTAGGCCAGTTGCATTTTACTTCATTCAACATGGGTAATACTTTCAAGGTCTCAAAACAACTTTATTATGTACATTTAAAGGTCTCAAGCTCTGATATCTTGCCTTTCATACATAGTGGGGAAACATTTTACTTTTATTCATGCAAATCTAAATGCTGTTGAAGGTAATTCATAAGAATTTGAAATGAAGGCAATATTAAGAATACAGCATGCACTATGATAAAAGAGCAGTGGTCGTTCTGACATTACTCTTTCTAGCTGATGTTAGGGTTGGTGCCAAAAAGAGATTATTTTGACACTTGAAATATTATAAGAATGATGTATCACATCTACTTGACATTATCATTTCTGATGATGCTTATCATTTTAACTCTGGAGGGCAAGAGGAAAGGTTAGTCTTTTTCATAAGATTAAAACATATTTTTTAATCTTATTTCTCTAGGCTAAGTAGAATGAAAACTTGAGAAATTATGTAGAAAAGTCAGTAATATTTTCAGATCACCATGTACATGGTGCTACCTTATTTACTTTTCATGTGGTATCATGAGGATATTATTACTTCTTCCATTTTGCAGAAGAATTAAGTCAGGTTTAGACATATTAAGTGCAGTAACTCATTCAGCAACACATATTTACTTGGCAAAAAAATCAAGAATAAGGCAACTTCTGTCTCCAAATCCTATACACTTTCTACTATACCACATTGCCTCTCATTTTAGTAGACCGATAAACATGATAATTCATATTTTGAAAAAGTACCTGTTATCTGGCTAGTCACTCAATTTATCCTATTTTTTTAGATTATATTCCGTTATAGGTTATTACAAGATATTACATATCCTGTGCTGTACAGTAAATCTTTGTTGCCTATTTTTGTCACTTTATTTTCTAGTGTAAATATCCAAAAAGAGAACCTGGAATGCCTAAGTTCTTGTATTTAGCTATGTCATCTTGTTGTTGTTTATTTGCTAAGTTGTGTCTATCTCTTTTGGTACCCCATGGACTGTAGCCCACCAGGCTCCTCTTGTGCATGGGATTTCGTAGGGAAGAATACTGTGAGGGTGGGATGATACAAGAGAATAGCACTGAAACAAGTATATTATCAAGTGTGAAACAGATCGCCAGTCCAGGTTTGATGTATGAGACAAGTGCTCGGGGGCTGGTGCACTGGGATGACCCAGAGGGATGGGATGGGGAGGGAGGCGGGAGGGGGGTTCAGGATGGGGAACACATGTACACCCAGGGCTGATTCATGTCAATGTATGGCAAAACCAATACAATATTGTAAAGTAATTAGCCTCCAATTAAAAAAAAGAAGAATACTGCAATGGGTTGCCATTTTAGTCTCCAGGAGATCCCCTGAAATAGAACCAGTGTCTTCTGCATTGGCAGGCAGATTCTTTACCACTGAGCCACCAGGTCAGCCCTTTAGCTTTCTATAATAGTTATTAAATATTCTCATGCTCACCATCCATGTTAAGTGCTATCCATTGTATCTCCTGATTTGAACTTTGGGCAAAAATGGATATGCTCAAGAGTTACAGGTGCAGTTGAACAGCTGCTGGTAGAATGTTTCTCTAGTTGTAGCATCTGTGTAGAATTAGGGAGTGTTCAATATGAGAAGGTAAAACTCACCAACTTTCCAGAAGTTAAAAACATTAAAAAATCTAAATTAAAACACTGTAATAACATTTGAGAAATTAAACATAAAATATTGCATTTCTGGAATTATAGTAATACTCTCAGTGAGATTGTTTTGCTTTACCTCTCCCCAGAAGAAAAACACCCAGTTCTGTCTGTAGTCTGAGTTACCGGTCAGGTTTTGCTTTCTTTCTCTGTTGTTGTTGTTGTCTGTCACCAAGTCGTGTCTGACTCTTTGTGACCCCATGGACTGTAGCCTGCCAGGTTCCTCTGTCCATGGAATTCTCCAGCCAAGAACACTGGAGTGGGTTGTCCGGCCTTCCTCCAGGGGATCCTCCCAGTCCAGCGATTGAACCTGCATCTCTTTCATCTCCTGCATTGGCAGGTGGGTTCACTAGCATCACCTAGGAAGTGTATTACTTACTATTGAAAAAAATCTACATATACATTGGTCAGTGAAAGTCAAACCTGTATCATTTAGTATATACCTGTCAACTGAGCAAATAGTTTGCGTTGTTCTCTTTGACATAACCAAACTCCTCATTTGAAATGTGACCCCTTCATTCTCATAGTTTGCACTTTATGTGGACAAGTATCTTCTGTCTTAGCTGACCATTTCTTTATATGTATGCTGAGTCACTTGAGTCATATCTGACTCTTTGCAACCCCGTGGACTGTAGCCCACCAGGCTCCTCTGTCCATGGAATTCTCCAGGCAAGCATACTGGAGTGGGCTACCATGCCCTCCTCCAGGGGATCTTCCTGACCCAGGGATCAAACCTGGGTCTCTTATGCCTCTTGTATTGGCAGGTGGGTTCTTTACCAGTAGCACCATCCAGGAAGCCCCATTCTTTATGTAGCATGCTGAAAGTCAGCCTCTCAGAGACTCTGAGTTTTGGACATAGGTTATCCTTTGTCTGCCAGTTATAATATGGTGGGACTCTTATCAAGGCCTTTTCCTTTGCTATTCAAGGTGAAGTATTTGAATCCTGTGCAGAGAAAACAGTCAAGTTAAACAGTTGGTCTCCAGTGCCACACCAGTGGCCAGCTTCCACCAGCCTGGCTCTGATAAACCACAACTTCTGGGCTTCCCAATTCTTAGCCTTTGGGGCTGATTTCAGCCTTGCCCATTCCCAAGGCTATTTCTCTGGCTTGCTATTTCTTAATTCTTTGAGCTCCTGTTACCATTCTAATAAGCTTATTTTTATTTAAATTGGCCAGAAATTGGTTTGGTCGACTGTAACAAAAGAACTTTGACCTGATTATACGAAAAAACTATTGCCATTTCCTGCAACATCGAATGAATTCCAGATTATTTATTTTTTGTATCGATGAAGCAAGATGTTTGATATTTTAGTGCAGAAACTTAACTTAATAACACTCTTTCTGGCTGCACAGATAGTCAGTGCTACTTAACTATGTCATCCAATACACTATTTCTGGCTACATCATGCCTCAAAAACTTGGAGCTAAAATTTTTTAAAAGGCCTTTTCTCCTGAAGTATGAACTTTTAGCGCTAAATGTTACAGGAAATCACCATTTCCCCTTCACGTCTTTGCCATCAGTTCTCTCCCAGGCCATGAGCCGGGCAGCTGAGGCAGCAGAGCTGGGCCCCTGATGAGCCTTAAGAGCCTGAGCTCTGACCTGGAGGCACCACAAGTTCAGGGGCCGCTGACAGCAGCTCCAGGCTGATAAACAAAAGCAACTCCAGGAAGACCCCAACTACAGCCCCCAGTGCTTCCCTGACGCCCACGGGGCCTTTGCTGATGATCCCTAGCTCTTTGCTCTATGGCCCTCCATCATCAGGGAACATTTCCCACTTCTTCCATCACAGTATTTAAGAAATAAAAGGTCAGATTTTCCTGGCTAAGAAAAACAAACAAACAAACCATCAATGCTTTCTTCCAAACACAAGCTGAAATATGTGGTAGGATACATATATATTTGTAATTCTACATTTTGTGCTATTAATATTTGGTGACTGACAACAAGTTCACTGGGTTAAAGGAATCGGCTAGTGGCATTATTATGGACTGCATATTTGTGTCACACCTGATTCACATGTTGAAACCTTAATGCCCAGTGTCTTAATATTTGGATGCAGGGCTTTGGGGAGGTGGTTAGACTTAGATGAGGTCATCAGGTGGGATGGAGCCCCCATGATAGGGTTAGTGTCTTCATAAGAAGAGTAAGGAACCCTAGCGCTCTCTCTGCTGTATGAAGGTATAATAAGATAGCTGTCACTTGTAGACCAGAAAGATGGCCTTCACCCAAAACCTGACCATGCTGGTACTCTGACCTTAGACCTCCAGACTTCAGAACTGTGAGAAGTAAATGTCATTTAAGCCATACAGTCTCTGGTTACTCAGTTACAGCAGTCTGAACTGATCAAGAGAAATGTGTTCTGTTTCCTTTTTAGCACAAAGCTTTTCACTAGCTTCAGAGACTTCTCCCCAGCAACATGATTTCTGTATTTTTGTAAGAAAGTGTGCAATAATGTATATTGCTTCTATATTTTTGTCTCCTCTCCTTCTTTAGTATTAGCTTTCACTAAATACTTTCCTCAGGAACATTATTTTGTAATTTTTCTGAAAAAAAAAAAAAAATCCACAATTGGTTTACAAAAGATGCTGTTGTGCTTTGTTTGGAGATGAAGCAGAAGCCTTGACAATGTTTTATAATTCAAACTGCCAGGGAGATCGGAAGGAATTGAAACACAGGTCCAATAAAATTCAATATCAAGACGTATGTAAAATAACCATTACCAAAGTCTATTTTGTGTTTGCTCTGCAGTCATATTCATTATGTATGTTTATGATATTCTCTACAATATGTAGATTAATGTTTTCTTTAGTACTATTATGCTTCAATAAACTAACTCTAAACAATATTATCTGCTCTTGGGGCTTAGCAACTTCACATTAGTTGCAATAGAAATGCAACTAAAATGCAACAGAAACAATAAAAATCCAGTAATAACAAATGTAAGTAATAAGCACACAGTTGATGTGTGAACATGTTAGTTGAGATGAACTGCGATCTGTTAACTGGATGTTGGTTCTGGTGACTAATCAGCATAATCTTTGTAGTGTATGTGTACACTTAATGCCATAATAATTGGTAAGAACTTCAGAGACTTCTTGTTAGCAAGTAAGAACTTGAATTCTCTTGAAATTCATAGATAATATTACATCTAATCTTTGTGAAATGGATGCAAAGAAACATAATTTTTCCTTTGAAATCACCCGCAGATCACTTGGTTATTCATAGAGGCATTTTGAAGAACACACTTTGAGAAATTTTGGATTAGAACAGTGCTTTCCACGCTCTTTTAATCATACACCCTTTCCAGTAAAATCTTGACTATAAATGTCTGTCTATTAATGATAATTTTATATGTTTACTTCTCTTCCAAAACTTTATGTATGTTTAAAACCGACACAAAATTATAAGTAAAAACAAAGTAAATTATGTTTTAAAAATATTTCATATTACTGACACAAAAATGTGCTTTCAAATATTTATCTTTAGGTATAGTATTTTCTGTCTTGTTAAATTTACTTTATTAATTTTGAAAACTATGGTCAACACTTTGTGATACAAGGACTAAAAGGATTGGTTCTAATTTCAGTTTATTTTGATAATTGGTTTTAATGGATTGTTCTAACTGTGTAGAAATGTTTTCTCACAAAGATATAGAGATCCCAAAGGAGGAAGTATAACTTGGGCTATATTTAAAATTTTTGATAAAATTTTTTATGCCTACTGGGCAATTTCACAAATGTTGTATTAAAAAACTGCTTTCTTCATATTTATTTGTGCTTTCTATAATAGTATTACCATTAATCTATGGCTTCTTTGCAAGAGTCTTTTCAAGACACTTCATTTTTATGAAAATTAGCTTGTCAGAATTATATAATCTGTGAATTCACTTAACTAGCCACTCATGAATGGTGATGCATAGTGATACATCCGAAGACATTGAAAGTATGAGTGAAAGAACCATGGGCATTCATGCAGTGCTTATCTCAAGAAGTCATGTGATTCAGAATTAGTGTCAAGCCACATGTTAATTATCAGTAAGACTTAGTTTCTTTCCTTTTTCTTTTTAAAATAAACAAAGCAATGATTCTAAGATTTTCTTCCCACACTATTATGTATCATTTTGCACACTTCTTGGAATGTCTGCACACTCATTTTGGAAGCCACTTTCTTCATCTATATCTACTGCTGCATCTTGGGATCCATTTAGGCTTGGGAAGTAGCTGTTCTTTAACAGCCAATTCAAAAGCAAATAGTTTAAAGGTTATTATCAACTGCTTATTTTCCTTTATTTTCATCAATAGAACCTAGCATGACTTTTCACTTGGCATATGGTTCACCCAGCCAGAAACTGCTGTTTCCACCCATCTTGCAACTGGCCATTGGTGTGTGAGTGGAAGTCATGTGTGCGACATCCAGGTCGTGAACTTAAAAAGGCCTCTTTGTTCTCCACTTCTGCTTCCCCCTTCCCACTCAACCATAAATCGTTACAACAGAGCATCCAACCTGCAGTCAGTGATGGAAATTATTTGCTGAAGAGAGTAGAGACATCCTGTCACGTAAAAGATAAATAAACTTTTATTTTATTTGAGCTATTGCATTTTGTGTTTCTTATTAAAGCAGCTTGGCATGTTTACCTTAATATAGCCCAACATTTGGATGGAAGAAGAATTTTCAAGGGACATTTGTTGGTAGCTTTCTCACTAACACCTAGAACCAAATGCAAGTGAATTTTGGCTCATGTGTTCTATCTTGACTGCAGATGATAGAATCAGAACAAAAGGGTTGACTGTCTTTGTGGTGCTGGTGTAGTCTCTAAGTCGTGCCTGACTCTTGAGACCCCATGGACTGTAGCCCTCCAGGCTCCTCTGTCCATGGGATTCTCCAGGCAAGAATACTAGAGTGGGTTGCCGTTTCCTTCTGCAAGGGATCTTCCTGACCCAGGAATCGAACTTGGGTCTCCTGCATTACAGGCAAATTTTTTAGTGACTGAGCTATGAGGGAAGCCTAAGCTTCCTTAATTAGCATTAGGAATTTTCAAAATACTCTCAATTTTAATCCTCAAACAACTTTATGAGTTTGGAATATTTATCCCTATTTTGTAGATAAAATATGTTTGTCCAGAGGATCTGAAGGCTATACAGTTACTAAGGGAGAAGATCTAAAAATCTAAAGTCCTTGATATCTTTTCATTCTGACTGCTTTTCTAGATCTATTTTGTTAATTAAGTATAGTTGATTTGCAATGTTGTGTTAATTCCAGGTATATAGCACAGTGATTGTTATACAAGTATATAGATATTATATTTCATTATGGTTTACTACAGGATATTGAAAATAGTTCCCTGTGTTATACAGTAGGGCCTTGTTGTTTATCTATTTTATGTATAATAGTTTGTGTCTGCTAATCCTGACCTCCTCATTTATCCCTCCCCCACCCCTCTCCTTCTTGACAATCACAAATCTGTTCTCCCTGTCTGTGAGTCTATTTCTGTTTTGAGATCATCTCATTTATGTCATATTTTAGATTCCACATATAAATGATATCACATAGTATTTTCTTTCTCTGACTTACTGCGCTTAATATGATAATCTCCAGGTCCATCCATGTTGCTGCAACTGGCATTATTTCATTCTTTTTTATGGCTGAGTAGTTATATCTATTTTAAAAATAAAAAGTGTAAATTGATGGGTGGGAGGACAAAGACTTGTCATTTCTTTTTAACAAAGGAAATTTCTGACTTTTTAAAAGATACTGAAGCTCTCTATCATTGTGAATCTACCCTACAAAGAAACAGAAAGGCAGTTTGGTTTGACATATCCAGGCCATTTATTCCATCAAGATGAATCGTGTTTGACCTGAAAACTTGGTCAACATGATCTGCTACTGAGGTCACCATCACAAATAAATACGTCAAGAGAAGTAACACAAAAATCCTTTGATTTATGTCAAGTGCATTAATTTTCAGAGTTGGATGGATAATTAAAAGGGCCTACAAGATTCTCCATGGTATGTTCACTTATGCTTAAATAAAGATGAAGAATATGGTACAGCAAGAGGGAAAATGCACAAATATCAGACATGCGTAATACTTTCTGGTCAGCTCTCAGGTTCCTTTCTTAGTCTTAAAATCTAAGTTCCCTTGATCTCAAGGAAATCAGAGTTTCAAATGAGGAGATGTCTTTTATGCCTCTCTGGCCATGTAGCTTAAACCAGCTTTATGACAAGGCTCAGTAAAAGAAACCAAGAGCAAACTGTTTTTGTTTATTATAAATAATATTGATAAAATGGCACAGGATGCCACTAGTCTGTCTTGGACCCTAGCTCAGGACTATATTCTTCACTTGTTGGTACATTTCATTCAAGTTTGACCATGACTTGAAGGGTCTCCAGAGATAATAAACGTAAGATTGGAACAGATCAGCTGAGAGTAACTCTGTTCTTACAAATCCAATCCCCCCCAACCCCCACCGCCCCCGGCCTTTGGTCTAATTCTCTTAATTACAAATTGGTCATCATTATTCCTCTTTCTGCCTTTTATGATATTTATAGAACAGAAAAAGCAGAAAGATCAACACCAGACTACTAATAATTTTCACTTGTAACATTCAATGAGGTGTAGGTGTTGTGTCAGCTTTTCAAATATTCCAGCAAAAAATTGTTCATTATTACATACAAACTTGACAACTCTTTTTCTTTTTCCCTCCACTACCAAAAAAATATCATGAGAAGAATATGGTGATTGGAGAAGCAGAGAAGGTCTGGGTTAGGGATACACAGGAAGAATCATAGATGTGAGTATTCTAGATGTGTGGAGCATGGTGTTATGAAATCTGAAAGAAGCAATAGGAAGGAAATCAAAATTTGTTTGGCACAAGGGTGATAAGGAAGCACTCGTATGAAGAGCTCAACCATGGGACCATAGTTCAGGAGCAGTGTGCTTATTCCTAGAACCACTGCAGAACAAGGCAAGACCTCAGAAACATCAGGCGACACATCAAGATTCACTAATTTGAATTCAGTTACAAGAAGGATGTGGTTTTAGAGCTCAGCTAGGACACCAGAGAGTCCACTAATTCATTCATTTACTCATTCTTTCATTTTCAGTCTTTCAATGCTTATTTATAGAGTACCAACCTACATGGTAAAAACTAGGGCAGAATACACACAGTGTTAAGCAAAACAGAAGAAAATCACTGTTCTCAAAATTTGTATGCTGATGAATGACTAAGGAAAGGTTACTTTGATTTTGCTAAGTCACATCCGATTCTTTGCAGTTCCATGGACTGTAGCCCACTAGGCTCCTCTGTCCATGGGATTTCCAGGCAAGAATACTGGAGTGGGTTGCCATTTCCTACTCTGGGGAATCTTCCCAACCCAGGGATTGAATCCACATCTCTTCTGTCTCCTGCACTGGCAGGTGGGCTCTTTTACTACTAGGGCCACCTGGGAAGCCCATAGGGATGCTTTAATTCTTCCCAGATAAGAATTATACTGGTTCCAGAGTAGGAAGATACTGAAAGGAAAGGGCTTCAGCATCCTTAGATTTGGGCTTTGGAGAGATGCCAGCAGAAACTCTGGCAGATTATTTCACTGCCTATATCTTCAGAATGGAAGGTTAAGAAATTACATAGTTTGTGTTGAAAAATCTAAATCCAGTTAGAAAATTCAGTCTCCCAAGTCTTCTTTTATTGTCATGATAGCATTGTGTCTTGATGTTCAACATTCCACTTGACTTTGTTATTATAGATCTAGACTTAAATGAAACACAGACAGAAAATGTATAATATTTTGCTCCACTGATGGTTGTTTTTAGAAGCTGTTGTTTAACAAAGCCTCTGTTCAAGCATGGCTGATCTGTTATGACAGTCAAACCTTAATGTCATCCTTCTGCCTCATCACTTATTATGGTAAGTACTTACTATATTCAAGCTCCATGGGTTAAGAGATTCAAACTTAAAGATAAATATCTTCTATTGGCTATTGTAATATAGCTTTCATAGTATCTCAATTCCTGTAACTTTGATAAGCTGACTTATTTATTCCTCTTAACCTTATTTTTCATACCAAAATAGTGACCACCCATTCAGGAAGTTTCACTTGATAACAGTAAAATCAGAAACTTCGCTAGCCAATCAAACTTCTTGTTGCTTAATGATGAGGGAAAGAGCTTTTATTTCCATTTCCTTAAAATGTTGAATGCTGCTTTCCTTTCTTAAAGAAATAAATTCTCATGGAATTAGCTGGCAGTTTTAAAGACTCTTATGCAAATTGGTAGCAGAGCTTAGGCAGTTATAAAAGAAGTGGATAACTATGGAAAATATGAAGAACAGGAGTGCTTTGACTTATATACATATATGTGGCTGCATTTAAATGTTGAATATGAACCAATAGCTTTGTTAGGGAAAAAAATGAGGTTTCTGAAGTGTATGCAGTGAGCAGAATGAAACCAGTATATTTGCAAAGAAAATATAAGGGAAAGGAAGACAAAATAAATATAGTGGGGTCTTGGAAAAAAATACTGCAACATTAATATATCTTCAAGGGTTAAAAAAGGAAGGTGCTGGGGGAGAAACAACGTCCCATGACAACTTGGGTAGTTTCTGTTTTCCTCTGTTAGAAACAATGGATCTTACCACCACGCTCAAGTCTGTAATAACAGCTTTTTATCACAAGAAAGTCATTCTGGATTTGTATTTTGGTTTAAGCATTTATGTGCTATTTGTCTGTCTTTTGATGAATGACCTATCCATACTTTGGAAATGTAGATTTTATTTTCAAAAACTATTCTTAGGGAAAATAATGGTATATCTTGAGGGGAAAAAAACAGCATAGACAAAAAAAGCACAGCTTTGCTGATTCTGGAATTCTTAGCTCATTTTTCATTTGTTTCAATTATAGAATCTAATTAAACAATAATCCTTGCACATTTCATTGTAAGAAAGATTATGTAGCAGATGCCAAGGTTAATTACTGGACAGTTGACTCTACCAATGAATGGGGGATGTTGTATTTAGATTAGTATAAAGAAAAAAGTATAAACTTACACTTTTCGCATGTGTGAAGTCGTATCAGAAATGTATATGGCTACAAATAAACAATGAGGAATAGACTTCCCTGCCTCCAGGATCCTTAGCTGGGGTTGGCATGCACCAGTTGTTTCTTAGGGAGAAAGCTTAGTTAGCTTGTCTCAGTGCTGGATTGTCTACATTTAGGTGTGCACTCTCATTCCTAGGAGATTGGAATCCAGACATGAACAAGAGCCTACAATACAAAGCACAGCTTTACCATAGAGAATACAAAGAAGCCTGGATTTGGAGTCAAATGAAGCTGACTTACTTGTGTGGCCTTAGATATACTGTATACATCTCCTGGACCCTAGACTCTTTAAAATGGAGAAGTTGGATTCAATGATCTTTAAAATTTTCCCTAACTCTAAATTCTGCAACTTGTTATTTTTTATTTTATTTTATTTATTATTATTATTATTTTTAACCATTTTTGTAATTATAATATAGTGTAATTGCAACAATCAAAGATGGGAGATGAACAAATATAAATGATAAGATGTAAATGATGTGAAAACACATTCAAGAAAATAGCTGTACTCTGTTAACTAAAAGTTAGCTGAGATGAATTGATTAGTTTTGTTCAGCCCAGACCTCAGAGCATGTGTGCAATGATGTTAAATCATGGTTCTGTAGAATCCAAATCTTACATTTCCAAATCATTGCTCAAAATCACAGTTTTGTGGCATTCATATGTTACATTTAAGCAAAATACATTTTTGCCTATGATTCTCATATGTTCTATTTATCTCCATAATAACTGAATCACCTACTGGGTCTTTAATAAACCACCTGGTTTAGTTGCTAAGTCATGTCCAACTCTTGCGACCCCATGGGCTGTAGCCCCCCAGGCTCCTCTGTCCATGGGATTTTCCAGGCAAAACTACTGGAGTGGGTTGCCATTTTCTTCTCCAGGGGATCTTCCTGACCCAGGGATCAAACCCAGGTCTCCTATGTTGCAGGCAGATTCTTTACCAACTGAGCAGACGCCCACAAACCACGTTTTGAGGATTTTTACTCCGAGGAACTTATACAGTTTTCCCTTTGAGGCTACGGAATCTAGATCCAGGTAATTAGCCAAGTTTCTACCCTGAGGTCATGCAGCTAGTTAATTACAACTGGCAAGGGCTCCAACCTCCTCATCCACCTGCCTCGCCATGGCACTGGCCTTTCACTGCACCGTGTACCTACAGCCCTTGCATAGATTACTGGCAGTTTGCCTGGATGGCCAGCAGCTCTCAAACGCTGGTGAGCATCAGAGGCAACTGGAAGGCTTGTGAAAACACAGGTTCCTGGGCCCTACCCTAGAATTTCTGATTCGGTACTTCTGGGGAAGGGCTAAGGATTTGCATTCCTAATAAGCTCCTAGTCAGGGTCCCCAAACTCTGGGATCTAATGCCTGATGATCTGAGGTGGAGCTGATACAATAATAACAGGATAAAGTGCACAATAAATGTAATGTGCTTGAAACATCCTGAAACCATTCCCCAACCCCGCCCTGGTCCATGGAAAAACTGTCCTCCGCGAAGCCAGTCCCTGGTGCCAAAACGGTTGGGGACTTCTGTCCTAGATGGTGTCACTGCTGGTAGAGACCTCTGGCCCTGGGAGAGGTGTCTCAGTCCTCTCTGATAGTTTTTTAAAAGAGTGCTTCCCAAATTTTAACAGGCCTTCAGATCACTTAGGGATCTTGTTAAAATGCAGTTCTGCCTTTCTGATGAATTCATAGATAATGCCAGTGCTGCCTAGATCAGCTGTGCATTGAGGAAAACTCCAAAACATGCTCAGCTGCCAAGTAAACACCAGGAGGACAAACTAGAAAAATGCCAGTTGGGCCAGAAACATACAGAATTCTTCAATTAGAGCATCACTTCCATGCAACTTGTTTTTAAATGCTACCTTTGAGACCCTTCCTGTCCAGCTCTGTATTTATTAGGAAAGTGAAATCAGGTGTAACTTTAGGCCACTGGCATTTCAGAAGTGTGAGTGAGATGGAGTTTGGATGGTGATACTATTATAATCACACCATTTAACTTTAGTAAGAGATTTGCTTCAGTTTCTACTCATAAAAATCCCATATCGGCTCAGTATTTAAAAACAATGCAATCTATCACGGTGTAAATCATCTTCCTCATGCTGTGAGCTTCTTGAATAATGAAACATTGTGAACAGCCTCATCTCAGGACTGTTTCTTGAGGGATCACCGTTCAATTACAATTTAAATAATGGTTATCTTCGGTAGCCAAAGAATCTGATTTTGAAAGTTATTGAGTGTATCACTTTAGAAAACAAAAGCAGCCAAAAACAGAACATGAAAAAAATTCATTGAAGTTACATACTTGGTGGTCTAAGATAGCCAAATTAAATCATTTCCACCATCAATTTCAATTAAGAAACGATTGCTGACTAGAGAAATGTCTAAGAAATATTTTTCCTGGCAAATGAAGGTTTCAAATACATTCTCAAGAACATTTTAATAAATATATTCTTTTACTTGAGCTGTCACAGACAATACCGTATAAAGTTCTGAGAAGACAAGCCATATGATCATCTCCATAAATGTTTAAAGTCTTTAACCCCCATTCTAGATAAAAGCAGAAAGCATAAAAATAAGAATTGATGTATTATACTTAGTGTATGATTTATGTAAAATTATATATTAATCTGATATATAAATTATGTACATATATAATTTTATATCTATCTACCTATCTCTATATTTCTTAGTCCTAAAGCCAGAATTTTACTTAATGTTGAAACACTAGAGGCATTTCCATAATAATATGAAGAAAAGAATGTTCTTATTTAACATTGTACTAGACATATTAGCTAATGGAATCATATAAGAGAGATCTATTAGTGGCATAAAAATTAGAAAATAAGTAAAACTATTTTATTTCTATTTGCACATAATATGGCAATATACCTGAAAATTCTACTAGAGAATCAATGATAAATTCATCTTTTATGACAATCAATAATAACTAAAACAATAAAATAATTCACATATGCAGCAAGGTGAAAAATTAGCATACAGAGATCAATAGTCTTCACATACATCAATTATAGCCAGGATAAGATATAGCGGTTGAGAAACCTCATTCAAAATAAAAGAAGATAAAAATAGTTAAGATAATTTTTTTATTAGTTGGATATTAGGAATCCTGTAACAAAGTGGGAAGTCAAGGTTATATTTAAAACGCTTCTAAATTTTGGAATCTAGTAAACAAAATGTAGACTTCCATCACTATCTCTTCAAAGATACATTAAAGAATATTATAAAAATTTAAAAAAAATAGTTAAGATAAATCTAACAAGAATATGTACAATTTATATGAAAAATAAAACTTTTGAAAGCCACAAAATTTGACTTTGATAAATCAAAAGACAATTCTTGATTTGGGATAGGATTACTTAGCATCATAAATATGTTATTTATTATTTTAGTGAAATTCCAATAATGACCCAAACAACCAGCTTTTGTTCTGAAACCAGACAAGTTAATACCAAAGTTCGTGTGCAAACACAAACATAAGAGAATAGTTAAGAAAATACTAACATAGAAAAGTTATGAGGATTTCACTGGTGGTCCAATGGCTAAGACTCCTTACTCCCAATTCAGGGGAACCCAGGTTTGATCCCTGGTCGGGGAACTAGATCCCACATGCCACAGCTAAGAGTTCACATGCCACAACTATTGATCCTGAGTGCTGCAACTAAGACACTGTGCAGCCAAATAAATAAATATTTTTTTATAAAAGGTAAATTAAAAAAAGAAAAGTTATGAAAGGTGTGGGACTAGTCCTTCAGGCATTAAAATGTAAAAATAAAACTTCTGTAATTAAAACAGTAAATTATAAATAGACAAGCAGAATCAAATGGAAAATTAAGATAGACCCAAATACACAGGAGATGATAAAGGTGTCATCTCAAATCTGGACTTGAGATGGCAAAAGATAGACAAAGATGAAACAAAGATGGACTTTTTAATAAATGCTGCTTGGACAATAGTATAGACATCTAGGAAAAGATAAAGTTTGCTTCATGTGTCACAGTAGGAACAACTCCAAATGGATGGGAGATTTAAGTGTGAAAAGTGAAACCATGTAAGTTTGAGTGGCTGACTCCCTCTGTAATCTGAGAATAGGTAAAAGCTTTCTGACTATGGCTCAAAATCTAGATGTGATAGAGAAAGGATAAATAAATTTGATTACCTAAAAGTAGATAACTTTGGTATGGTAAAAAACACCATTAAGTTTTTTAAAAAATGATAAATAGGAAGCTAATAGTAAGACATTTAGAAAAAGAACTAACATCTTTAATGCATAAACAACCTTTAAACCTATAAAGAAATATTTTACATTCACTAGGATGATGATAATAAAATAAGACAGATAATAACAAGTGTTGGTGACTGTAGCGAAACCAAAATCCTACATTTCAGTGTGAATGTAAAATGGCATAGAGCTTTGGAAAATAGTCTGACAGTTCTTCAAAATGTTCAACATAGAGTTACCATGAAAGCAAAAGTGTTAGTCGCTAAGTCATGTCCAACTCTCGCAAACCCAGGGACTATAGCCTGCCAGGCTCCTCTGTCATGGGATTTCCCAGGCAAGAATACTGGAGTGGGTTGCCATTCCCTTCTCCAGGGGATTTTCCAGACCCAGGAATTGAACCTGGGTTTCCTGCATTGCAGGCAGATTCTTTACTGTCTGAGCCACCAGGAAAGCCCATCTGACCTGGCAATTCTACTCCTAGTTATGTATCCAAGAGACTTGAAAACATATCCACCTCAAAATTTGCACACTAATGTTCACTGCAGCATTATTCAAAGTAGCTAAAAGAAAAAAAAAGTGGAAACAACCCAAATGTTCATCATCTGACACATGAATAAACAAAATGTGATCTATTCAAACAATGGGCTTCCCTGGCGGCTCAGACAGTAAGGAATCCACCTGCAATGAGGCAGACCTGGGTTTGATCCCTGGGTTGGGAGGATCTCCTGGAGGAGGGCATGGCAACCCACTCCAATATTCTTGCTTGAAGAATCCTCATGGACAGAGGAGCCTGGCGGGCTACAGTCCACGGGGTCTGAAAGAGTTGGACATGACTGAGCGACTAAGCACAGCACACAGCACATTCAAACAGTGCAATATTATTTGACAATAAAAAGGAATGAACTTCCAAGACATGCTGCTGCTGCTGCTAAGTCACTTCAGTCGTGTCTGACTCTGTGCGACCCCATAGACGGCTGCCCACCAGGCTCCCCCGTCCCTGGGACTCTCAAGGCAAGAACACTGGAGTGGGTTGCCATTTCCTTCTCCAGTGCATGAAAGTGAAAAGTGAAAGTGAAGTTGCTCAGTCGTGTCCGACTCTTAGCGACTCCATGGACCACAGCCCACCAGGCTCCCCTGTTCATGGGATTTTCCAGGCAAGAATCCTGGAGTGGGGCGGCATTGCCTTCTCCGAGACATGCTACCCCATTGGTATTTGGTGGTGGTGGTGAAATGCTCTTTGCTGTTGCCTCTGCTGGCCATTTGGTTGTTCAGTCACTAAGTCATGTCCGACTCTCTGCGACCCCACGGACTGTAGCACGCTAGGCTTCCCTGTCCTTCGCTGTCTCCCCGCGTTTGCTCTGACTCATGTCTGTTGAGTCGGTGATGCCATACCAGTCATCTATATTGTGGCTTGTGCCTCTGCCTCTGAGATACACAAAGAAGCTTCAGGAAGAGAAATTCATTGTGCCGGTAACTCAGGGCAAAGGCTGAGAATCTGCTGGATGAATAGAGATCACTGGCTTCATCAGACCAGGATTCCTAGAACTCAGAGAGAAACCTGAGTACCCAGCTCTTCTGCATCAAGATTTGGCATTTGCTCTCCTTCAGCAGATCTGGGTCAGCAGCTACATTCCTGCCTCCTCCCGGCTTCTCCCACACCTGCTTCCTGCAAAGGTGGCCTGTCTGTCAGGATCCTGGTTTAGTGGTGCCTCTCTGCCCCCCTGGGCTGTTGGGTTGCAGGGTCAAAGATGCTCAGCTAGTCTTCTTACCTTCCAGACTCCAAGCAAGCACCATTCGCTTGCTTCCTCTTGGTTTGCCACTTACTTTTGGAGAATTCCTCAGGATGCCTGAGATCTGCATGGAAATATGTTTCTTCTTAATATCCTTTCTTGACTTAGTTTTAAATTTGGTGGCTATTTTATATAGATTCTGAGTTGAGGCTATGGTGCTTTCTAGTATCAATATTTTTTTCACTTTTTCTGTTTTTAATCTTTGTCATCTTCTCTAGGTATCAGTAAGTGGAATGGTGGGAGAGATTCACTTTATACTTCTGTTTTATCTCTCTCTTGCCACCCCCCCCCCCCCACCGCCCCCTGCAACACCCTGCTATCATCAAGTTGGTCTTTAGGGGGCTGACTATCCATCTTATACAAAGACGAGGCCAAACTACTTTTCTTCTTCTTTTCTACCTTTTCTTCTTCTGGATTCATTTTTCCCTGTTTCTTTCTGTCTGTCTCTTTCTGTCTTTGATACATATGCTCAGATATATACACTCACTCCAGTGTTAGATCAGAATAGAAAATAAGTTTCTTATTTAGTATAAGGTAAGTACTAAATGGGCTTCCCTGGTGGCTCAGCAGTAAAGAATCTACCTGCAATGCAGGAGATGCAGGAGACATGCCCCAGGTCAGGAAGATCCCCTGGAGGAGGGCATGACAACCCTCTCCAATATTCTTGCCAGGAGAATCCCATGGACAGAGGAGCCTGGCAGGCTACAGTCCATGGGGTTGAAAAGAGTCGGACACGACTGAAGTGACTGAGCACCCACGCGCAAGTCGTAAATACTTTAGGTTAGCAATGAAAAACTCTTTGATTTGGTGGTGAAGCAGAATTAGAGGAAATAAGTAGCACAAAAATTTTTGCTGGGACTGACTTAAGTAATGCTTTTTGAACTCTATCAGCTGAAGTGGGCTTTTTCCCTTTTTTAAATCTCTGTTCCAGCTGATTACTTTGCAGCGCTGATGTTGCCTAAATAAGGAAGAGATTTGGGAACCTATGTAAATGGACTCACAATATCCTTTGAAGGACAATGAACGTGAATGAAAGACAATGAAGGACAATGACAATGAATTTTTTAAAAGATATTTCTAAAAAAGTATAGATCCATTTCTATTCAATTGCTCTGATACTGTCATTCAGAAAATATAGATGAAAAGATATCATGTATCTTTGCTGAATAGTTCTTTTGGTTTTCATTTTTTTCATGTGAGTTGAATGTTAGAAAAGTACTTTAAATACTAAAGTCATAGAATGCTTTTCAGATAGACCATATTTCATCCTAATCATTTGCAGGGTTACGGGCCATTGGCAGGGCTTTAGTGTTTCATCTGTGTGAAATAAGGAATAACTCTAGGGTTTTGAGGAGTGACATGATCTGACCTAACAAAGTCACTATGGTTGATGTATATAGAGAATAGATATATTCTATGAATGAATATAAAATTGGAAGATCAATTGGATGCTACTGAAGTAATTCAGGTATGAAATGATGCTGACTTGGGCCAGGGTGGTAACAGGTAGTACAATTGGGAATATATTTTAAAGTAAGATTTGCTAGTAGACAAGATGAGGGGTATAGGAATATGGAAGGTAAGGATGAGATAAAAATTTTTGTCCAGTGCAAATGCAAGAGTGGATGTGCAATGACCTGAGATGGGAAGACTTTAAGAGGAACCGATCATGTGGAAAATGACGAAAACTCCCTTCTGGACAGACTTTGCTGAGATGTTTAGTAGGCATCCACGTAGAGAGGTTGAAAAGCTAGTGGGACAGAGGGATCTAGGTTTCAGTGGAGACATTTGAACTGAAAATATATTCTGGATGCCTCTGGCTTAGAGATGGCATTTAAAGCCACAAATGAGATCACAGCTAGGGAGTGTATGTGGAAGGAAACTGGAGAAATCCTTGGGCACATCCAGTTTCAGAGTTTGAGAGGTAGACAGGGACCATTTAATGGGAGGGATCAAGGCAAAAGAAAAACTAAGGGAATGTGAAATCCTGCTTTAAGAAAGAAAGAGTGATCAACTGTGTTAAATCCTACTGATGAGTCACATAAGACCAACACTGGGTATTGAGCCTTAGAGTTAGCAATGCAGAGGTCCTTGGAGATCTTGAAAAGAGCTGCTTATAGTGACAGGTGTAGAACTTCCCTGGTGGTCCAGTGTTTAAGACTCTATGCTTCCAATGCAGGGGGTTTGGGTTCGATGCCTGGTCTAGGAACTAAAATCCCATGTTCTGTGTGGTGTGGCCAAAAATAAGTAAAAAAATAGAATTAATTAAAAAATAATAAGTGTATGTTTTTATTTAATGAGCATCTTCTCTTCCATTAGTAGCCAAGTATCATCAAAACAAACTTCCCTGATAGGTCGGCTGGTAAAGAAAGAATCCACATGCAATGCAGGAGACCCTGGTTTGATTCCTGGATCAAGAAGATCCCCTGGGGAAGGGATAGGCTACCCACTCCCATATTCTTGGGTTTCCCTGGTGGCTCAGATGCTAAGGAATCCTCCTGCAATGTGAGAGACCTGAGTTTGATCTCTGGGTTGGGAAGATCCCCCGAAGAGAATGGCAACCCACTCCAGTATTCTTGCCTGGAAAATCTCCATGGAGAGAGGGGCCTGGTGGGTTACAGTCCATGGGGTCAGAAAGATTTGGACACTACTGAGTGTCTAAGCACACACACATCATCATCATCAAAACACTGTATCTGCTTTGGTCACTAGAATATCCATCATTTAGCTTAATAAGCACTTGTAAATGTTTGTTGAATGACTGATTTCATTAAAGATGGACAAATTTTAATCTTTATTTGAGACCTACTTCTGAGCTCTTATGTCATTCATAAAACATTCAAAACATTCAGGGAAAATTCTTTCCCGGATTTACCATAAATTTACTCTAGATTTATGTGAATATGGACCAAGCTCTGAGCTTGGCCTTGGAATTGCAAAAAAAAAAAATCAGATGCGGTCAGTCTCCCAAAGAAGTCAGTCATAGCTAGGGAGGCGGACAGATGAATGGACAATTAAAATGCCCTTGGGTTCATGTAGTGATAACAGGGAAGGGACTCTGTGAGGAGGTAGAAGGTGTGCCAGGTGGGCTGGGGGGTGAGGGCAGTGGGAGTGTGGGGAGGTGATGAAGTCTCAGAGCCACATCTTTGAGCCTAGTTAGTGGACATCACCCAGGTGAGGGCTTCGAGGAAAGGCAGACCTCAGAGCAGCCCATGCTGCATGCGTGGAGTGGCACCTGTAGATAAACACATATTCCTTTCTTTGATTTGAGCACATCCTCCCACTCCCATATCTCTCATTCCCTCCAGCTCTAGCCTAGGTTTTTAATTCCTGGTTTGTTTTGCTGCTTTTCTTCCCTTTTCTCTGTTCTGCCTCCTCGTTTATGGCTGACCTCTCTTCCCAGCACAGTGCTCTCTTCGATTTCCTCTACAGAAACTCATTTATTTGATTTAAACTTGAGTTGAATCTAATTAACTTCTTCCATATGCAGCCCTGATGAGCATTGCCCAGACTTTCATGCCTTCTCCTCTTTTCAGAGGGGCCCCAGACCTGTGCTGTTCCTCTTTCCTCCTCTGCAACTTCATCCTAGCTTTATTCTCCAGCAAAGTCCGACTACCTGAAGTGTCCTAAATGTGCCATCTTGTTTAAATCTTCTCAACGCCTCCTATGCCCAACTTGAGCTTCCTTCCCAACACACCCTCCCCTCCTCTGGGGAGTTAAACTCACTCCTATTTTGCAAGATAATTAATATACATCACCTCAACTACAGTGTATTGTGAAGATAGACAAAGTTAAGTTAAAGTAACACACATCATCAAAATCTGTGTAAGTTAACGTAACAAAGGTTTATTTCTTGGGTCTGTATAGGTCTGGGAGATGATCTTGGGATGACATGTTTTTTGTGGCGGTTCAGTATCCCTCAGGATCTTTCCATCTTGTATCCATTCCACATCAACAAGTGTTTCCCCAACCACTGGGAAAGGTAAAGACTGGATGGAGAATTGTGAACTGGCTCTTAAATGCTCCTGCCTGGAAGTGACACCTGTCATTTCTGATCACATTTCAGTGGCATGTGTCCTTGCATATGTTCAAAGAGAAAAGGGCCCTGAAGGAAAAGAGAACAAGAAATCTTAGTGATTGTTAGTAATTTTTATCTTTGGGGATATGTTGGTAAATGGTGTTTGTGGGGACCCTAGAGGAAATTTTGCTATTGTCACTATCATCAGCAACTTATTTACTGGGAACATAACGTAATTTACCTCTGCCTTGCTTCCCCAGCTATAAGACCAGGGTCATGATGACAGTAAAAGTGCTTAGAACTTAGCACAAGTTGAGTTATCAGAAAAAAACCATTATTGATTTGTACTGTGCAGCCTTCCTTGAGCTGTCTGCCTCATCCCATCTTGCAGAGTGAAGTATTTTCCGTTTAATGTTTTCACTCTTCCTTGTGTACAGCCAGAGATGGTTGCCTTTGCCTCATAATGTGTTATTCTTAGATGAGAGTGTGTGTTCCTTAAAACTAGGGTGTTTTCTGTTCAACATTATAGTCTGGAATCTAGCACAGTGCCTGTCATAGAGGAGATGCTCAATATGTATGAATGAGTAAGTGAATAAAGAATGAATGAATGAATGAATCTGTGGTTTCAAAGCTCTGTGCTGGGGATTAACAATGTTTGGCCTTACAAATATCTCCTACTTTTTTTTTTTTTTCCCTAGAGTTCTACTCTCTGATGATATTATCACTCCTAAACTGCTTGTGTGTAATCTATGGACAGAATGGAAGCATTCTTGACCTGGATATTGTCATCTTTACGGGTATGTTTTCTCCCCTAAAGAACTCAACATCTTTTTCCCTCGGTGTGGTCCACAGACTAGCAGCTTTGGTATCACCTGGGACGCCTGTTAGGTATAGAATTTCAGACCCCACCCCAGAATTGCTCAATCAGAATTTGCATTTTAACAAGATTCTGGCTGATTTGTACGCACATTAATGTTTGAGAAACACCGTTCTACCATACTTACTCAAGGTATCAGAATGAGCTTCTCTGCCCCCTACACACGTGGGTTAGGGACTGAGAGAATGCAGTTATCCTAAAGTTGTGTGGGGTTGATATTGTTAACTCTGTCTATTACTGAGGAAAAGAACTTGCTTCTAATTGATCAAATATTAGCAGACTATGTTTAGTATGGGGGGAATGATGGATTTAGAAATGCCTTGTTCAGGAAGTTGAGGGGTTTGCCAGTCAATTAGTATTTAATGCCAATTGGTTTATCATTTCTTCTTCATTGGACATACAAAGCATACCTGAGAGCTTTCCAGATTTGGGAAAGTTGTGGAAGTAACAGATGGCTTTTGCCAGATGGTTTCATGATATGTAAAGTTGAGCTGTTTCTTCGTAAATTAGTTGACCTTAACATTGTAAAAATCTTTATATAGGTTCTGTGCAGTTTGAGAAAGAGATCAGGCAGCTGGGCTTCCTATATATCCATAAACTGGGCAGTCATTGTTATCCTATGTAAAGACCTTGAAAACAGTTTTTAAAAGTACTCACCAAGCGTATTCCCTGCTGTAAGCATCTTTCATGTGAGTGGCTGGGAGTGATGTGTAATATCTGCCTTGGTTCAAGGCAGACCATGGGCATGCCACAGTTGGTTCACATGTAAGTGAAGGACAATAAGGAAGCTGATAGAGTTTAGTCAAAGAGTGATTGGTGCTGCTTAAAATTTGTTATTTCCCGAACCATCCAATGACAAATTTCACAAGAAAGTCCTATTTTCTTATCTGTCTTGAAGCTCCATGTAGAAGGAAATCTCCCATCATCCCTCACAATGAGCAACATGATTCAGCATAGTCAACATTAGCACAGGGTTATATGGGGAAATTTTCCTTTCTATATGAAAAGTAGCCAGAAAATTTCCCATAGCTTCAGGATGACTGGTTAAAGGAGCTAGTGTAGGATTCTGATATGATTGTGTATAAGTGTGGTCCATGGCTTTTTAATAGCAGACTCTGCCCCAGAATCATCAGGCTAGTTTTGAGTCTGAAAATTGCTCCCTTGTTCTTAGTAGCTGTGTATTTCTGCCTGCTGAGATTGCTATGCTCATTTTGTTTCTCTCACAGACAAAAAAGTCATTAAAGATTTATGGGACAATATATTCATAAGTAAGTGGTAAACATCCAATATTATCTATCAAATAAAGAAGCACATGCCAATTTTTATCACTTTTTTGCCTTCTTAGCTGTGCTTGCTCACTCAGTTGTGTCCGACTGTTTGCAACCCCATGGACTGTAGCTTGCCAGGCTCCTCAGTTCGTGAGGATTCTCCAGGCAAGTATACTGGAGTGGGTAGCCTATCCCTTCTCCAGGGGGTCTTCCCAACCCAGGGATTAAACTGGGGTCTTCTGCATTGCAGGCGATTCTTTACCAGCTGAGCCACCAGGGAAGCCCTTATTCCCACTAGCATAGCTATAATTAAAAAGATAACAAATGCTGTCAAGGATGTGGGGGGTCAGAAAACCTATATTTCTGTGAAAATATAAAATTATATGGCTAATTTGAAAACAGTTTGGCAGCTTTGACAAAGTTAAACATACATTTACCGTACATTTCAGCAATTTCATGCCTAGACATCTATCCTGGGTAAGTGAAGACATATATCTATGCTAAAAAAAATTGCATACAAGGGCTCACAGCATCATTATGCCTAATAGCCAAAAGGTGGAAATAGTGCAAATGTAAGAAAATGTGGTATGTTCATACAATGGAATCCTGCTTAGCAGTGAAAAGAAATGAAGTACTGATATGTGATGCAACATGGATGAACCTCAAGAGCATTATGCTAAGTGAGAGAAGTCATACTCCTAAATGTGTGTTTACGTGAAAAAGATCCATCACAAATATATAATAAAGATGCAAAGTGGATAACTAGCTGCTTGGGACATGAGATATGGGGTGAAGACAGGGATTAAGAGCTAACGGGCATGAGGGATATTACTGGTGTGATGAAAATATTCTAAAATTAGATTGTAATAATAGCTGCACAACTCAGTGAATTTACTAAAAAATTGTTGCACACTTAAAATGGGTGGATTACATAAGTATGTAAATCATACCTCCATAATTTTTTTTGGAAAAGCATGTGAATGATTAAAACAAGTAAAATCTAGGTCTTGTATGTCATCTTGATATCCACTTGGGTGTATTATTGTTGGAACTTCCTTGTAATCTTAATATTCCTACAGGTCCCAAATGATTCCCAGCCTCCATCAGAACGTCTCTCTCCTCATCAACATTTGCAGGATGCAGCTATAAACCCAGGCAGATTATGCCCTTTGCAGCTAGAAGATGTATAGAAACTTTCTAAAAAATAGTTAGTTATCATGTTCCAACTGCCAATGGGCCTGAAATTCACTCTTCTCCTTATTTCATCCTATTCATATTTCAGATCTCAACTCAAACCGTACATCCTCAAGGAGTTCTACCTTCTTCATTATGCACCCTTGCCTGCCTTCACATTCATAAACTAATCCTTTTGTTGCAGTGACCATCTGTTGTTAGATTTTTACTTTGTTCCAGCCAGGGATGCCATTTGTTACATTACTTTTAGCACAGTAATTCTCTGATACAGTGTCATTAAAATTTATTAAATACTAATTACCTGGGACTTTGTTGCAAATGTAGATTTCTATGTCTTACCTATAGGACTTCTAGTGGGTGACTTACAAATGAGTCATTTTGATGAGCTCAAATTATGCTTCTGTGTATGTAATATGTAGTCCGTGTACAGTTTTTGAAACATAGAGATACACCGCTGAGGATGGAATCCATTAGGATATTTTTTTCAGTGTAAGTTTATTGAGGTATATTTTACACATCATATCATTCACCTATTTAAAACACAATCTTATGATTTTTTAAAGTGAAATATAGTTGATATGCAGCATTGTGTTAGCTTTAGATGTACAGCAAAGGGACTCAGGTTTATGTTTCTGTATATGTGTAGGTGTATATACATGTGTATGTATATATATGTGTATGTGCATGCTAAGTTGCTTCAGTTGTGTCCGACTCTTTGAGACCCCATGGACTGTAGCCCGCCAGGCTTCTCTGTCCATGAGACTCTCCAGGTAAGAATACTGGAATGGGTTGTCACGCCCTCCTCCAGGGGATCTTCCTGACCCAGGGATCAAGCCCAAGTCTCTTATGTCTACCTGTGTTGGCAGGTGGGTTTTTACCACTAGCACCACCTGGGAAGCCCATGAAAGTGAAAAGTGAAAGTGTTGTTCACTCAGTAGTGTCTGATTCTTTGTGACCCCATGGACTGTAGCCCACTAGGCTCCTCTGTCCATGGAATTCTCCAGGCAAGAATATTGGAGTAGAGTAGCCATTCCCTTTTCCAGTGGATCTTCCTGATCCAGGGACTGAACCTGGGTCTCTTGCATTGCAGGCAGATTCTTTACTATCTGAGCCAGGAAAGAATATACATATATTCATATAAACTTATGTGTGTGTGTATATATATATATATGTATATATATATTCTTTTTCAGATTCTTTTCCATTATAGGTTATTACAACATATTGAGCAGAGTTCCCTGTGCAATACAGTAGGTTCTTAATGTATATCTATTTTATATGTAGTAGTATGAATCTGTTAGTCCCTAACTCCTTGATTTTTTAAATTAAACTTACCAAGTTGTACAGCAATCACCATGAATCATTTTAGAACAGTTCTATCACCCTGATCATCTTTCTTATGTCCCTGACTTCTACTTTCTCCATCTGCATCTCACTGCCCTGCTCTAGGCAACCAATACTCTACTTTCTTTTTCTATAGATTTGCCTTTTCTGAATATTACAAAAAACTGGAATTCTACAATATATGGTTTCTTCTACCTGGCTCCTTTCCCTGAGTGTAATGTTTGACAACTGGTTGCTTAAGAACTGAAATGTCAATAACAAGTGAAAGAAAAGGCCCAGGACAGACATCGTGACATGTATCAATGGCTTCTTCCTTGTTGTTGCTAAATAGTATTCTGTTGTATGGGTATACTACATTGCGTCTATCCTTTGTTAATTGAGAGACACACATTGCTTCCTGTTTTTGGCTATTATGACTAATACTGATATGAATATTCATGTGCAAATTTTTGTGTAGATAAATATTTTCTTTTTTCCTGGGTAGATACCTAAGAATGGACTTGCTGGGCCTCATAGTAGTTTATTTTAAATATTATAAGAAATTACCAAATGATTTTCCAGTCGGCTGTATACTATTTAACATTCCACTCACAGTGTGGGAGGTTTCCTGATTCTCCACTTTCTAGGCAACACCAGTCATTATCTGTGTTTTTGTTATAATGGTATCTCATTGTGGTTTTAATTTACCCTACTGATTAACGACATTGAGAATCTTTTCACGTTCATTCATTTATTGTTTTTGGTGAAATCTCTATCCAAATCTTTTGGCCATATTTTGATTGGCTTGTTTTGTGGTTCAGTTGTAAGGGTTCTTTACAATGATGTATTCTAGTACATATTCTTTATCAGATGTGTGTTTTGTGAATATTTTTTCTGTTTATGGCTTGTTTTTTCATTTTGCTAATGGTATATTTTGAAATGTAAGAGTTTTGAATTTTGAGGAAGTTTATTAAAAATCAATTTATTGAAAAACTTTATGGACCATAATTTTACTGTTATATTAAGAAATCTTTACGTAACCTAAGTTCTCAAATATTTTCTCTTATATTACCTTCTAAGATGTTTATTGATTTAGGTCTTTAATCTATGATCCATTTTGTGTTCATTTTTGTGTATGATATGAGATAAGATCTAAGTTCATCTGTTTTGCATGTAGATATCCACTTGCCCCAAAATCATTTGTTCAAAAGGAAAATGAGTTTTATATGTAAAAAATGATATGTCCATTTTATGCCAACACCACACTGTCCTGATAACTGTAGTTTTAAATTAAGTTTTGAAATCAAGAAGTCAAAGTCTTCCTACTTTGTTCTTCTTTTCAAAACTTTTGGCTATTCTAGGTCTTTTGTGGTTTTATATGACTTTTAGGATCATTTCATCAGTTTCTGGCAAAAAAAACCTACTGGAATTTTAATAGATATTGTCTTGAATTTATAGGCCAACTTGGGAACAATTGTCATCTTATGACTAATGAGTATTTCATTTAATGTAGATAGACTGTCTCTCCAACCATTTATAAATTTCCTCAGCAATGTTTATAATTTTTAGTGTACAAGTCTTCAACCACTTTTGTTAAATTTATTTCTATGTATTATATAATTTTTAAAATCTCACTGGAGTATTTGGGATCTATCATGATCAGAGATGGTTACTTAGATATGATCAGTGGTTATGTCTGATAATGTAATAACAAGTAGTATAGTTTTACTTTAAAATTTTCTTCATATTTTCCAAATTTTCCAGAAGTTTCATGAATTCTTTTTGTAAAGTTAGTGATGCCCCCAAACATAATAAATCATCAGTATGTAAAAGGAAATATGTAAAAGGAAAAACCTTAATGATAGTAATTAAAGCAATTATATACTACACTCCTACTATATACCAAGAATCTTTCCTATGTTCTTTACATATATCACTTCATTTAATCATCTCAATGACTTCATGAATTATCTCTATTATAATGCCCATTTTATTGATATGGAAACTGAATCACAAAGCAGTTAAGGTACTTGCCCAAGGTCTCAAGGCTTGTAGTAATCTGAACTGGCTCTAGATTCCATGCTCTTAACCACTGAATATTGGAATAAAATCTACCAAAATATTATTACTAAATATCTCTGAATAGGTTACCATAAATAATTTAATTTAAAACACTTTTTGGAATTTTCTAAATGAGTGTGAATACTTTTATAGATAGAAAAAACATTGAAAGTATCATAAAATAATTCAGTGGTGGACTCCATCACTTGGAATGCTTTTCCTTACCTGTCCTATCATCCTGAAATTCAGTCAGCAGTGGTGACCCAATGAGTTTTAAAACATTTTATCTTTCTTTCTCTGTGAAATACCTAATCTATTACTGTAATCAAACTTTCACATTTAAATCTTGTATTACTTTACCCAAACCAAAGGCCATTCCAGTAGCAATTTCTGTAGTGTAATCAAAGGAAGTGCATATTAACATATTTAGACAAACAAAACATAAATAAGGAAAGCAAAGAAAATTCAGGTATTAAATTTTATTTTGAAAAAGACATACAGCTCATTTTCTTTCATTCATACACTATTAAATGAACTCCTATGTAACATTTAAATTGACATTTTCACTCATGTTTCTTCTGTTTTTGTGTCTTGTTAGTGAACTGGCATTTTAATGTCCCAAAGTCATAAGGTTGCTAGAAAAGCCTTGTAGACTATAATTAAAAATCGCTATTCCGTTAGCTGTTTTGCTCAGCAAAGGCATAGGGCACAATCTTTTAGAGACATTGCTCCTGAGATGAGAATAAAAGATTTTGACCTTTTATTGCAGCATTCATGAGTTGGAAGAACTTCATTTATTTTAGGTAAAGAGCAAATGGAGCGTTGGCTATTTTCAGTAATTCAAGAGCAGCTGAAGTCACCTACGGCTTGCCAGTCAATAGTCTTTTGTAATGTTTTCCATTTAGAAAACTATTGTACTTGTCTTTAAAACATTAGTGGCTCTTAGCTAGCAATTTGAACACATGCACATACACACACACACACACACCCACCCCTATGTGACAGCAGTCGAGGAGCTGGTGAGCTATCCTTATAAAGAACACTACCCTAATGTGTGAAAATTTTCCTCTTTCTCCCTCAGAAAAGACATACTCTTCAAAACTAAGAATCATTCAAAGCTTGACTTTAAATGTAAACTAACTAGAGCCTTGAGGCTCCATCTAGTTCAGTGTTTTAATGTGGAGGAAAAAAGGCCTAAGGTCTATTTGATATTAAATGAACTCTGTAAGCACAATAATATTGTGCTTGCTCATATATAAAATTAAGGGCATGGCTAATCTCGGCATTGATAATCATAGAAAAGTGCTAAGAAAGGATTTCGCCACTTCCACTTTAGTCAATAAGTCACATATTAAAGTTATATGTAAGCGCTAAGAAAGCTAAGTCCACTCTGATTTGTTTAAACCACATGCAATCGCAGACACCTAAAAAATATGGAAGTTCACACGTATCTTGAACTCTTCAGCCTGAGAAGAAGCAAATCTTACTCTAGGAAGTTCAGTTACTAGGATTCACCACTGCTGCTCTAAACAGTCGATATAAATTGCTGCATAATTAGCCCAGCTGCAATAATCCATCGATCCGAGAGACAAGCTGCAGAGAACTGAAGCCATGGTTCGATACAGCCCGCTCTGGAATACCTCGGTAAACATGTGCCTGGCGGACCTGGGTGGAATTACTAGGGGATGTAGCTTTGCCACGTGGTTTGCTTCCGCCTTGGAAGAGAGTACAGCGATCATTAAAAAGAGAATTCAGAACAAATAGAAAGGTCTGCTTTTAAAGGTTTGAAAGTACATGAGGGTGGGCTTGGGAGTGTATTACTCCTGGTCAGAAAGACAAAGGCAATGCCTCCCTTAAAAGAAAAAAGAAAGACTTAGGGGTGATGGAGATAGTGGGGCAGGGGAGACAATGTGTTGAATTCTAAAGCAGCATGGCAAGAGAAAATCCAAGTGATATTAATAATGTGTGAAAATTATGTAATTTCTGAAGGCTACCCTTGGAGCAATCCACAATATGTTTTTAGAATCAGAAGTGTCAGACACATTTCCACAAAACCAACTTCCTAACTCATCAAAGATAGAAACCTTGGAACTATATGCTGGATATGTCATCTCCAAGAAATATACAATGATTGTTTTAGAACCAAATTTCTATGTTATTGGTGGCACATGTAATAATTCAGCAAAAATCTCAAATGGAGATAAAACAGAGCTCCTTTATCATAGTATATTAAATGTGATATAAACTATGTACAAGATCAAGAATAAGATTCTGTAATAGACCAGTAATTAGGAAGATTCAACACAGTTGGACAAAGCTACCACTTTCAATGGGCTCCTTTTAAATTCTGCTGTGACTTGTACAGAAAGGTCATGGATTAGTGAAGGTAAGAGTGATTTTTATGTGATCACTGACAGAAAAAAACTTTATGAAATCTAACTATGTGTAGAAAGAAGCTACATAATTTATTTTGCACTAGATTCTTCAGAAAAATCTTAAGTTCAAACATAAAGCCTCCAGAGTCAATGTGTTTGGAAGAAAAGAGATGAGCTCGTTAGGGTAAATCTGGTTACCAGTGGATGACTGACCAGCATAATAAATGCTCTTTTGGGAATAGAGGAAATATTTGAATCAGAAAAAGTATACAGTCTTGTATATGCACCTGATTTAAAAGGAAGATGTAAGAAAGTATTTAGTTTCTAGATATGAACTTGATAGATGTTAATATTGTTATGTTCCTAAGAGATGACATGGACCTCTTTAAGAATTTGGAATAGTGATCCAAAGTGATGACATTATAAAGTCTTTGTCAGTATGTCATGAGATTGGCTGCGACATGTCCAAATTGCCTGCATTGGGATTGGGAATGTTGGTAGAGTCTTTTTGGTGGATGTAATGAAGAAGGCAGCAAGCAGTAAGGGAAGGAAAAGGCCAAGCTAGTAAGCAAAAAACTGCATGGAAAGACTAAAATAAGGAGAAGCAGGCAATAATAGTCTAGGAAAGTGGTTCATATCAAGGGGCAGTTTTAACATCAAATAGGAGGAGATTTGTCTAATAGATGGAAATGAACTATCCTGATGGAACTAGTGATAGATAATTCACCTTCCAATGCAAGAGACGCAAGACAGACAGGTTCGATCCCTGGGTCAAGATGATCCCCTGACGTAGGAAATGGCAACCCACTCCAGTACTCTTGCCTGGAACATTCCATGGACAGTGGAGCCTCTTGGGGTACAGTCCACAGAGTCACAAAGAGTCAGACACAGCTGAGCACACGTGGAGGGAGAGGAGCAACCTCAGTTCAGTGCTCAGTCGTGTCCGACTCTTGGTGAGTCAGACCGCATGGACTGCAGCACGCCAGGCTTCCCTGTCCATCACCAACTCCCGGAGCTTCATCAAATTCATGTCCACTGAATCAGTGATGCCATCCAACCATCTCATCCTCTGTTGTCCCCTTCTCCTCCCGCCTTCAATCTTTCCCAGCATCAGGGTGTTTTCCAAGGAGTCAGTTCTTCATATAAGGTGACCAAAGTATTGGAGTTTCAGCTTCAGCATCAGTCCTTCCAATGAATATTCAGAACTGATATCCTTTAGGATGGACTGTGTGGATCTTCTTGCAGTCCAAGGGACTCTCAAGATTCTTCTCCAACACGGCAGTTCAAAAGCATCACATCTTCGGGGCTCAAATTTCTTTATAGTCCAACTCTCACATCCATACATGACTACTGGAAAAACCACCGCTTTGACTAGACAGACCTTAGTTGGCAAGGTAATGTCTCTGCTTTTTAATATGTTGTCTAGGTTGGTCATAGCTTTTCTTCCAAGGAGCAAAAGTCTTTTAATTTTATGGCTGCAGTCACCATCTGCAGTGATTTTGGAGCCCCCCAAAATAAATAAAGTCTGTCACTGTTTCCATTGTTTCCCCAGATCTATTTGCCATGAAGTGATGGGACCAGATGCCATGATCTTAGTTTTCTGAATGTTGAGTTAAGCCAACTTTTTCACTCTCCTCTTTCACTTTCATCAGGAGGCTCTTTAGTTCTTCTTCGCTTTCTGCCATAAGGGTGGTGTCATCTACATATCTGAGGTTATTGATATTTCTCCTGGCAATCTTGATTCCAGCTTGTGCTTCCTCCAGCCCAGCATTTCTCATGATGTACTCTGCATCTAAGTTAAATAAGCAGGGTGACAATATACAGCCTTGACGTACTCCTTTCCCGGACTTGGAACCACTCTGTTGTTCCATGTCCAGTTCTAACTGTTGCTTCCTGACCTGCATACAGATTTCTCAGGAGGCAGGGAAGGTGATCTGGTATTCCCATCTCTTTAAGAGTTTTCCACGGTTTGTTGTGATCCACACAGTCAAAGGCTTTGGCATAATCAATAAAGCAGATGTTTTTTTCTGGAACTCTCTTACTTTTTTGATGATCCAAAGGATATTGGCAATTTTATCTCTGGTTCCTCTGCCTTTTCTAACTCCAGCTTGAACATCTGCAAGTTCACGGTTCATGTTGAAGCCTGGCTTGGAGAATTTTGATCATTACTTTGCAAGCGTGTGAGATGAGTGCAGTTGTGCAATAGTTTGAACATTCTTTGACATTGGCTTTCTTTGGGATTGAAATGAAAACTGACCTTTTCTAGTCCTGTGGCCACTGCTGAGTTTTCCAAATTTGCTGGCATATTGAGTGCAGCACTTTCCCAGCATTATCTTTTAGGATTTGAAATAGCTCAACTGGAATTCCACCACCTCCACTAGCTTTGTTGATAGTGATGCTTCCTAAGGCCCACTTGACTTCACATTCCAGCATGTCTGATTCTAGGTGAGTGATCATACCATCATGGTTATCTGGGTCATGAAGATTTTTTTTGTTTAGTTCTTCTGTGTATTCTTGCCACCTCTTCTTAATATCTTTTGCTTCTGTTTTTACATTTTTGTCCTTAATTGTGCCCATCTTTTCGTAAAATGTTCCCTTGGTGTCTCTAATTTGCTTGAAGAGGTCTTTAGTCTTTCCCATTCTGTTGTTTTCCTCTATTTCTTTGCATTGATCACTGAGGAAGGAGACAATATAGGAGCAGTCAATATACAGAATGTGGGAAAACAGGCAGGTTGACATCAAGAGGCCCCATCATCAGGTAGCAGAGTCCTAATCACAGGACCCCACCCCCACCCCCCGACCCCTGAAAAAGTACTGAAATGGGTTTTGCAGACTGGCTTTTTCAGAACCAACTCCACATCTTTCTAGTGTGACTTCCTATATTCTGGAGGCTGGTGAGCTAAAATCTACATATCCCACATTTCTGGATGTGATTTATTCTCTGCCAACCAAATGCCTTTACAGAAGACTAAAATCCAGACCTGAAATAAGAGTGGAGGGAATGAGACATGAGGCTCCTGTTTTTGCTGGTGTAGACTGAGGTGGAAGTGACTTGATCTTGAGCTAGCAGCTGTTATCATGACTTCTTGCTTCATCAGTCTTCCTGATTATGGCCAGGGCAACAGCAGTTCTGCATTATGACCTAAGAGTTTTTATCTGAATGATCAGACTAAATTCCCTTTGGTTTATAAACAATTTTATAAGCCATTTAATACCCTGTAAAACAAATGCCTTTCTGCTAACACAATCTGGAGTAGGTTTTGTTCTCTATAATTGAACCCTCACAGGGTAATTACTGGCTATCATGATCGTAAGCAACAGACTCTCAAAGAAATGAGATTCTTAGGTTGGTTAGCTCACTAGTTGGAAATTAAGGCAGCTAAGATTCTGCTAGTATCATGAGATAGACACTGGTGCATACTGGTAATGTATTAACTTCAATCATCACCTGGGGTTTTGTAGAATAAGAGACCTATCAATGTCAGGGTTTTGGTGGCTTAAATGATGCTGGTCATTATGGGGAAAAAAGGGATGTAAGGAATGTTGTGGGTACATGTAGTGGATTCTTCTATGGGTTCCATAGAATGTAAAGTTGTCGTTCTGTCACTAAGTCGTGTCTGACTCTTTGTGACCCCATGGACTGCAGCACATCAGGCTTCCCTGTCCTTCACTGTCTCCCAGAGTTTGCTCAAACTCATGTCCATTGAGTTGATGATGCCATCTAACCATTTTATCCTCTGTTGTCCACTTCTCCTGCCTTCAATCATTTCTAGCATCAGGGTATTTTCTAGTGAGTCAGCTTTTTGCATCAGGTGGCCAAAGTACTAGAACTTCAGCTTCAGCATCAGTCCTTCTAATGAATATTCAGGGTTGATTTCCTTTAGGATTGACTGGTTTGATCTCCTTGCAAGGACTCTCAAGAGTCTTCTCCAGCACCACAATTTAAAAGCGTCAATTCTCCAGCGCTCAGCCTTCTTTATGGTCCAACTCTCACATCCATGTATGACTACCTGAAAAATCATAGCTTTGACTATGGACCTTTGTTGGCAAAGTGATGTCTTGGCTTTTTAATACACTGTCTAGGTTCATCATTGCTTTTCTTCTAAAGAGCCAGCATCTTTTAAGTTCATGGCTGCAGTCACCATCTGCAGTGATTTTGGAGCCCAAGATAAGAAAATCTGCCACTGTTTCTGTTATTCCCCATCTACTTACCCTGAAGGAAATTATAAAATAGGATTTAGAGTGTTCTGCTTAAGGTATGGTCAGAGTATCAGAGAACTTCCATGGCTACCTGCAGGAGTCTCCTTTGTTTTGTAACTATTGAACTGCCCAAAAGTTAAGGCCAAAAGTTAGAAACAGCCATATACGTGCAGGGTGGGTTCACAGACTTCATGTCTCATGAGAACAAGGCATTTGGGGAAAAGAATGGGACCAATGAATCTGAAATAGAGAATTTGGTAGATCTTATGACTCTGAATACCTGAAAAGCCTGCATCCTATCAAGTATTCCTGGAAAGCAGAAGCAAACCTGTTTCCCGTTTCACTGAGGCTGCCTCTCTCTTGCCAGAAGTCTTTGTGATGTCTTCATGCAAGCAAGTTCCGCGGATAGGAATGCCAGCCCTGCCCGAGCCCTGCACCCCGGCACTGCCTCCAGAGCCTGAGCTAGACTCCAACCCCAGCCTGCTGTGTGGTGGCAGACACCGTCAACGCTGGAGAGAAAGGTTTATACAACAGAAAGAATCACAGGAGTTTGCTCATTTGCGATGGCAAAAACCTGCAATCTGTGCGGAAGTGATTTCTGAGGATGTCAGACCAAGAAGAGAGAAGCTTAATTTTAGATCAGGTTGATTATTTTGCATTGGGTGTACTTGCCAGAGATTCTGAGTTCAATATGCTCACTTGAGCAGCTCAGCATATTTGATAGAAATGTGGGAATGGTAGCCAATAGCTATCATACTCATAGCCATACCCACAGCCCTAGCCAATGCTTAAGCTGTGATGCCAGAAATTTCTTGGGATGATGTAGAGAAATGGATGTAAAGATAAGGAAATATTGGGGTATCTTTACAATGTGTAAATCACACATCTACATCTAGTCATGTCCCCCAAGCGAGACTAAAGTACCATTCCTTCAGTGAGGCACTACCTTCATCAAGAAATATATATATATATCTGCTAATCTCAAACTCCCATTCCATCCCTTCCCTACCCACCTCCCCCCAGCAACCACAAGTCTGTTCCCTAGGTCTGTGAGTATGCTTTTGTTTTGTAGACATGTTGATTTGGATTGTATCTTAGATTCCACATATAAGTGATGTCATAGGATGTTTGTCTTTCTGATGTGCTTCACTTGGTAAGAAAATCTCTAGGTCCGTCCATGCTGCTGCAGATGATGGATAAACAACAAGGTCCTACTGTATAACACAGGGAACTATAGTCAATATCCTGTGACAAGCCATAATGGAAAAGAATATGAAAAAGAATATGTGTGTGTGTGTGTGTGTGTGTATGTGTACCCACACATATATATATAGTTTGTGTGTGTGTATATAATTGAGTCATTTTGCTGTACAGAAGAAATGAACACAATGTCATAAAACAGCTATAGTCCAATAAAATTTTTTTAAAAAGAAACACCTTGAAAAGTGCCAGAGTGACCATCATCTGAGGGTAATGGCTCCCTGATTTCTCTGGGGGTGATGGGGTCCCAGGAGGCAAAGTCCAAGGACAGGACCAAAGACGGAGGCAAAATGGCTATGGTTACCATAATAGGCGGCAGAGCTGGAACAATGATCTTGGGTTTTGAATGTCACTGATGTTTGGCAGTGGTAAACAGTACAAGATGTGCCTAAGACTGAAAGAAATGTGTAGGCCTATTATACTCCTCCTTGGTCTGGGTAAACTGACACCAAAACAAAAGCAAAATTCTAGGTGACCTGAGTAATTCTCACCCTTTACTGGTTTATAGACCCACAGCCCGTAGAGCAGGTACTCTATGATAGTGCTACAATCACTGTTCATCTTTCTATTCCCCTAAAAAAGGCAGTCTGACATATTCTTGCAGTCATCTGTCAGGAAAATGGTTGTGTCCAGGAGAAAGGAACCACCCAGATCTCTGTGGGGTTTGACATGAGCTGTGGCTAATGATAATTCCTCAGGACCCAGAAATACCAGTGTGGTCCCCTACTCAGAGGGGACTTCCTGAGGTTATGGAGTCTACAGGGAGACTTGGTTTGGGTTTACCTCAACAGTGGGTCCGGAGAAGGCAATGGCACCCCACTCCAGTACTCTTGCCTAGAAAATCCCATGGACAGAGGAGCCTGGTGGGCTGCGGTCCATGGGGTCGCTAAGAGTCGGGTACAACTGAGCGATTTCACTTTCCCTTTTCACTTTCATGCATTGGAGAAGGAAATGGCAGCCCACTCCAGTGTTCTTGCCTGGAGAATCCCAGGGATGGGAGCCTGGTGGGCTGTCGTCTATGGGGTCGCACAGAGTTGGACACGACTGAAGTGACTTAGCAGCAGCAGCGGCAGCAGCAGCAACAGTGGGTCCCCAGGGACCTCCCCGTGATTCATTCTGTGATTACTGTCCCAGTTCCCATATGTATAGTTGGAATAGAGGTCCTCATCAACAACTACATGCTGGCTTCTGGACTTGTGGAACGAAGGCTCTAGATGAGCAAGGGGAAGCTTCTGTTCTCAGATGGCATCACATTAGTTAACTTAAAGCAATACCACACACCCCTGGAGGAGTTGTAGAGATGAGTGTTAATATCAAACCCTTGAGTAAGGCGGGGATTATAATTCCTATTACATTCCCCAACTCCCCCTCCCGCATCCTCATTAAGCTCTCCTGTCTGACCAGTGAGAAGATCGATGGGTCTTGAGAACAATATTAATGGATTATCAGAAACTTAATGAGAGGATGATTCCAATGAAAGCTGCTTTTCCATATGGGGTTGATTTTCTGAAGCCAGTGCACACAGACCCTGATGCCTGATGTGGAATTGTCAAGTTGGCAAATGCTTTTTTGAAATTAAATACCAGAGACCAAGGGCTTGCCTGGTGGTAAAGAATCTGCCTGCCAATGCAGGAGACATGGGTTTGATCCCTAGGTCAGGAATATTCCCTGGAGAAGGAAATGGCAACCCACTCCAGTATTCCAACCTGGGAAATCCCATGGACAGAGGAGCCTGGCAGGCTACAGTCCATGGGGTCTCAAAAGAGTCAGACACAACTTAGCTACTAACCAAGAGACCATAGATGCAGTTTCCTTTTTAACTAGCAGAGGGGAGCAATGGACAACCAGCTGCATCAACTCTCTGGCTCTGTGGGGTCATTTAGTTCAGAGATTGGCTAACTTTTCCTGTAAAGGGCCAAACAGTAAATATTTTAGGCTTTGTGGACCATGCAAAGTTTCTGTTGCATGTTCTTCTTCCTCTTTTTATTTTTTTACTCAACTCAACAAAGTGAAAACTACTCTTAGCTAGAAGCTTTACAGAAGCATGCTGCAGGGCAGATTTTCCCTTCAGGCCATAATTTGCTGGCCCCTGATGTGGTTCCTGGGCTGCTTAGCCATCTCTCTAGTCCATAGGATGCCACTCTGCTCTACGACATTGATCAAACTGTAATTAAGAACCTAGAAGACAGCAAGTAGCCCTGGATATCTCGGTAAGACATATTGATATCAAAAAATGGAAGAGAAGTCCTTGAAAAGTTCCATGGCCTGTTTCCAAATCACAGAGCTGATTTTCAGAAAGCTGTTTTTCATTCTAGGTTTTAGAAACTGGGAAAACCCTGCAGGAGCCCCAGACACAAGCTCTGAGAAGGATGAACAGTAAGTGTGTCTTGAAGCTGGCTTCTCCCGTGTGGTGTGGCTGTCCTTGAACCCTTCTCACCGAAGGCCTCTGGAAGAGAAATGGCCAAGTCTACACAAAGGTGTCAAGTGGCTCCAGCTGCAAGGAGAAATTCAGTGGCTGGGAACCAGGCACTTGATGAAATAGGTCCCTGCAGTATTGATTTTGAACCTCTTTCACCAGTTAGCCATTTTGATTGAGGGTATTGTCTGACACTGGGATAGAAGGAAGTCAAAACTTGCCTTGAATTTTATTCCTCAGATTCCTGGGGTTGTGGTGGGGGGGATACCTACACATAGGTAATATAAAAATAGCTGTGTTCCTAGGGAATTTGAAAGAAACATTCAGAAATGGCTGAAAACCATATGATTTTGTAGTTGTACAAGCAGAGATGACTTTTCTTCTTTATTCATTTTAAGAACAGTTTAAATTGGTTTGTGCATAATAAAAATTTAGCCTTTTATCAATACTTGGATAAATAAATGGCAGCCTCCCTGGAATATAGATTATCAGGGGACCATCATACTGTGCTTTGCTATTTCATGTAGGATGCTTTCTCTTTCGAAACTAGTAAAAGCCACAACTGCATGCTTTATTATAAGAAACAGAACAAAAACTGGCCAGTGTTTTTCTTATTTCAGGAAGACAAAGCTCAACAATGAACAACATAATAGGAATTTGACCTGAACAGTAAGAGATTTGACTTTCTTGTTGCCAGGTTGGCTTAACCCCATCTGTAAGCGTGGTCAGTAGTGATGACAGGTACTTGAACCGCTTTCTTTGATTTCATGACCTTTAATAGAAACGTATTTCACTGTTTGTGTGTATGTTTTCACCAAAGTCATTTTCTCATATACCTGAATGTGCATTTGTTCCATTAAGGATCTTTGCTAGCCTGGTGCCCAATTTCCCTAGTCCATGGTTCCCTGCTCTCGGAAATGATGCTAGGTTGCCCTTTATATGCTCCGGAGAAGCATGGATACCTGATGGAAGACTAGTCTAACCATACATCAGCAGTATACCAAGTAGTCTGCTGGTCTGTCTTAATAGCAGAGAGATTAATTGCATCAGTCGATCTGATGCTATCCTTTGCAATTCAGACTGAGAATGCAGAAGATCAATTAGTGGTAGGAGGACAAAGAGGAACCTCCAAAAAGAAGCATAGACAGTGAATGAAAGTTGCTGAGAAGTATTAATGTTCAAAGAGAAGGATTCAGATCAGAAGAGAGCAAAATTGTGATTCTGAATGGCGGAATCCCCCAAGTTTTCTTCACCCCTCCACTCCTAGTTGTCCGGTATAAGCTGACTAGGATCCAAGAAGCAGACATCCTAGTGGCTTCTCTGGTAGAGAAACATGAGAGGTACAGACAGGGGACCCATCACACAGGCCAGCACTATGGATTCCTAGTATTTCACATCTGCCGCATGTACCTCTGCTTATTTTAAATATCACCCAAATGCATGTGGCTTCTCCAGCTTCTAGGATCACACTTCTTTGCAGTTAAGCAGAGGAGGGCCATTTAGAGGGACCAGCTAGTAGGTGTAAAATGAACTACAAACATATATTGTACAACACAGGGAATATAGCCAATATTTTATAATAATGATAAAGGGTGTATAACCTTTAAAAATTATGAATCACTATACTGTGTGCCTGTAACATATAATATTGCACATCAACTCTATACTTCAATGAAAAAAATTTTAAAAAGAATAGCTGGAGCTGGTATCCCACTTGATATTTCAAAGTCCAGTATTTTTTTGATCCAAAGAATGCTTATCTGTTCTACCAGTTTGTTCTCGTTTAGCGAATCCCTTCAACCAATCATCTTCTGGTTCTCTTCATGGTAACTCAAGTTCTTTCTCTGTACCTTCTGGCTTCTCCGCACTGTTGCTGCCTTCGGATCCACCCGGAGACAGGACGGAGTCACCCAGGCTCAGCTAAGATCCTGCTGTGGTGTTTACAGTTCACGACACACGATGGGCGCAGAAAAGAATGACGACGGATAAAGAACAAGCAAAGAACAGGAGACTTCTTAGGACTTCCTCTAAAGTGTGAAGGCCACATCCTTCCATGGGGGGAGCTGGGATGTGGGCATAGGGACAGAATCGTGTGGACAGGGGAGGTGACATGGCAGACCAACATGGGGCAGAGGGCACTCGGCATCCGTGAACGAAAAGTGCCTTTGGCCTTGAGCTTCCTGCCTGGAGTTCAGTCGCCCCAAAGTCTTCTGAGTCCAACAAGAGACAGATCTAGTTTCTCTCATCTGCCACTCCTCACCTCCAGTTCAAAGCTAGCCTCCAGGAAACATAATCCTCTTCAGAGATGTAGTAGGGCTTGGAATGAAGATGACCTTTTTCATTGTTATGTAGAGCTGTTTGCTTCCTCTCTATTTTGAATGTCCCATTGTAGAATAATATTCTTTTTGGCTTTATCATTACCACCAGTGGATTACCACCACTTTATCGAAATCCACCAGAGTACCTTGTTTCCCCCAAATCAAAAGCAATCTGATCACGTGGTTGAAGTTAAGCTTCTATTTGGAGAACTTGATAAAATGTTCCTAGTTCTAAAATAGTGGTGTTTCCTGGCTCTCTGCTCCCGATCACATCTGAGTACCCTATCAAGGTTTTTTTTGTTTGTTTTTGTTTTTAAATAAAACATGCAAGTCTACTCTCAGCTGAAGCTTTCCATTACAAAACCAGAAAAGGCTAACTCAGGGAGGTTTTTATTTTTATGTTATAGAAAACATAAAATGAGTCAATCATTTGTTTTCATTATAACTTTCAGGAAAATGAAATTCAGCCTTATAAAATGTTACTTCATTTTAGACCAAATAAAATGGTTGTCTTTTCACACTGATGAATTTCCTCAACCTTTTCCTAAGGTTTCAAACGATCCTATTTGCCCACAAGTGCTGTGTTTCAAAGGAAGAGCACTTTTGAGTTATCTATAATGATTTCTCGGCTTTTACCTTAGAGAATATTGCAATGCGTTCTGCGTGAGAAGCTTATATTCTATTTACAAAGAAAAATATCTGTAACTTTATGCTTTGCTGGAATATGTTATAGAAACCAATACTCAAGTGTACATGAAAAAGTTACTCTGGAATTTCTAAAATCTTCAAAAAGTTAGTGATCTCACACACACACACACATGCATTAGCATATACACATTCATTCATCAATTTGTGTAACATGGGATGAGGTTTTGGAAATAACCCATATGAATTTACTCTTCATGGTAACTCAAAGTCTTTCTGTGTATCTTCCCTGGCATTATTGTTCCAAGAAAGGGAAGTACAAGTGCTACCAGAAAAAGAGGAGGCTATGAGATAGGAGCCTTGATGAACAGGGTAGCAAAGTACAAAATGAGGAGGGGAGAAAGGGCAGGAGATGAGAAAGGGGAAGGAATACACATGTGATTGTCCTGCTCCTCCCTTAGAGGTTAATCTTCAAGGGAGGGAGTAGATACATTTTCCGAAGAACCCCCCAACATGGCCCCTCTCAGAGAAGTTCCACACTAGGGGGACATGTTAGAAAGCCTTGACAGAGGAAGGTTCTAGATGGATGGGCCATGGTTTCTCATGACCTTCATGTGCTACATGCGGGTCTAAAGTTCCCGATGACCTTGCGAGGAACACAGAAGTGCTGAGAGAACCGTGGGTCAGAGATGTCTCAGGGCTAAGTAAACCCCCTTCTAAGCAGAAGGTCCAAGAGAGGTGAAGCAGACCCTAAAAACTGAGAGGTTTTTCAGCAAGTGTAGGAAGAGGCTCCAGTTGGATATAACTTGATTTAAAAATAAATAAATGTGAGCTTCCCTGGTGGCTCAGTGGTGGGGGTCTTCCTGCGGTGCAGGAGAGGTGGGGTCAATCCCTGGTCCTGGAGCATCCCACGTGCCATGGAGCAGCTGAATCCGGCGGGCCACAGCTATTGAGCCTGTTCTGTAGAGCCCGGGCGCTGCAACAACTGAAGCCCACGTGCCGAAGGCCCATGCAGTGAGAAGCCACTGCAATGACAAGTTTGTGCCTCTCAGCTGGAGAGTAGTCCCCACTTACTGCAACTTAGGGAAAAGCCCGAGCAGCAATGAAGACCCAGCACAGCCAAAAATAAATAGGTAGATGTAAAATCCTCTAGGTTCCCAGTTCTCAGAGTTTTCTGGAACTTTTGTATCTATTGTATAAAACTGTATAAAACATGGTTTCTCCACTTAGGAGGAGCTTGCCACCCAGTGAGGGAGATACACAGATAAACAAATTCAATGCAATAAGAGGTACAACTGAGGCTGGTTCATGGTGCTGGGGAGGCGTGGTCTCCTCAGAGTGCTGGAGAAGACTCTTGAAAGTCCCTGCAAGGAGATCCAACCAGTCCATCCTAAAGGAAACCAATCCTGAATATTCATTGGAGGGACTGATACTGAGGCTGAAACTCCAATACTTCGGCTGCCTGATGCAAAGAAAGGACTCATTGGTAAAGACCTTGATCCTGGGAAAGATTGAAGGCGAGAGGAGAAGGGGAGGACAGAGGATGAGATGGCTGGATGGCATCACTGACTCGATGGACATGAGTTTGAGCAAACTCCAGGAGATGGTGAAGGACAGGGAAGCCTGGCATGCTGCAGTCCATGTGGTCGCAAAGAGTTGGACACGACTGAGCGACTGAACAACTCCTGGGAGGGGGTGAGGTGAACTGCTCTGATGGGTGAGGCTTTCTCCACGCACCACGTACTGAAAGGCCTCGCTGTGGAATCTGTGCCAACCTCGTTTCCTGAAATCTCTCACATATCAAACAGCACCTCCTTTGTGAAGATTTTTCTGATCCTTCCAACTAGATTTGATTTCTCGTCTCTTGATTTTCATGGCACGTCAGCTTAATCTCTCTACTTGTTTTATGCCTGTTTGTATCCTTACCCTGTCCTTTCAACTAAATTTTATGCTCATCCCTGTGTTGCCCCTGTACCCTCTGTGTACAAGACAATAAATGTAATGTTCAAGTGAACTGAGTAGTAAAGAAAGAAATTGAGAGGCTAGGTTTAGAAAAGTCAAGTCTAAACCTAGTGAATGATGTGCTCTCTGAAGACAAATTTTACTCCTTCTTCACCTCTTAATTCCCGGAATTTAGCACAATTCCTGGCAAATAGTAGGTGCTCTGGGAATGCTTGTTAGAACTGAATAGGGAAGGGAGTTGTAAAGATAAACTGGGAGTTAGAAGTGGTTCTGCAGAAGGTTTATATTTCAAGCTTTTTGGAAGATTCTCCTCTCAGATGCCATAGACTTTAGGCAGATTCTTCAGAACCGTGTGACTCTTTACAGGTGCCGATCAATATCTCTGTGACAGATATCAGGTTATAGGCAATAGTGAAAATAGCGAGTTGCAAACATGTACATTAGAAGGTTTCACATTGAAACTCTCATTGTGCCCCTTCCCTGTCCATGTTCTCCGGTTTGGCAAGAAGACTGGAAGATGCATGGGCAGGATGGGTGTCAGCTCCTTCTGTGTCCTTGTAGTGTCATGGGGGTCTCACAGTTTCTCTATGAGGTAGGTACTACTGTCCCCATTTTTCAGATAAAGTGACCCCAAAATTTGAAGGCACTCATCAAAGGTCACCCAACCAGTGAATGGGAACACCATGATTGAGCCCTAATTTGATTCCAAAGTACAAATCTTGTCTTGATGGACAAAAACCAATTGTCTTTTTTTCTCCCCCACATTGAGCAGCTTGAGGATCTTAGTTCCCTGACCAGGGGTCAAAGCCAGTGCGCCCTGCATGGGGAGTGGGAACAAGAGTCTTAACCACTGGACCACCAGGGAAGTCCCACAGAGTAAGTCTTGATGGTGAGGGGTCTCTGGAGATGGACATACACGTTTACTTGGGAGATATAGTTTGGTCCAATTCTGCCTTACTCTGGTGATCAAAATTGGTCTATTCCAGCCTAAGCCAGTTCACAAGGAGATGACAGAGCTTGATTATACCAAGGGAGAAGGGATCCAGGATAGGAAATTGACAGGCATATTGGACGTAGGGAAAATTTTGAAAATAGGGTGAGAAGAATCTGTTTGTATGTTTAAGAGTGGAATGCAAGAGAGAGATGCTGATGAACAAGATATAAGAAAATATTCAGAAATATCACTGCAATCAATGGCCCTGATTGCCACAAGCCTTCCCTACAAATATGTGTGACATGTAAGCTTCTCCTTCATTTTTATGACACTAGTGACATAGTAGGTAATAGAAAGGTATTTGCTTGAAAATGGAGAAGAAGAAAAATAATTAACTCAGATATTTTCATTTTGAAGACTTCTGTTAAAATAAAAAGCTTTTTATTTCTCAAAGCAAAGCAGCATAGTACTGTCACCTCCATGGGAATATAGCTATCTTTACCCAGTGATTGTCTATAATTTCTCCATTTATGATTCTATTCTTTCCTGGGATTTACTAAACATAAGCACATGAGCTGTAACTTACAGACACTACTCTTTCAGAAAATAGAATTTCAAATAATACATTAGTGGAAAATTATATATATTAACAGGTATTTTTTTCAGTTAAAAGATATTCTTCATAAAACCAGATTGATAAAACCAGATCCCCTAGGGCATGTATTCTTAGTCTGCATTCATAGATGGTACGTGCATGCATAGGTTCTCAGTTGCTCAGTCAGGCCTGACTTTTTGTGACCACATGGACTTTAGGTTCATCTGTCCATGGTATTTTCCAAGCAAGAATACTGGAGTGGGTTGCCATTTCTTTCTCCAGGGGATCTCCCCAATCCAGGGATCAAACTCATGTCTCTTGCATCTCCTATACTGGCAGGCGGATTCTTTACCACCGACCCACCTGGGAAGCCCTCATTGTGCTATTCCAAGAGATTTACAGACTTCTTGAAAGTGTGTTAAAAATGTGACGTGTAAAGGATCTGTTCTTAAAAGTCAATAGTCCCTACATCTCAGGTACAAAAAGTGAAAGTTTTCTAAAGTAGAATTAACTTAGAGGCACTCATTTGTACTCAGAAACAGAAAACTTCATCTAGTTTTCTTAGTCCTCTCCAGTCATCTAAACCAAACCTGTCCTGGTTTAAAACTTACCAGTTTGAGATAGTTTTGTTCCCTGTCTTCTTTCTCTCTCACCTCTTGGGTAGTTTGTTGGTCCTGGGGAGATTTTTGGAGCATCATGACATGGGGGGACACGTCTGGGTATTGGTGATCTCTCTCCTCTTCTGCAAAGATGACTTGGCCTCTGTTCTCAGGTGTGAGTGCACACGGCATTGCTCTAGGGCACAGCCACGGACTATTCTGAAATCCCCACTTTGGCTCCATGCTTGCTCTGCGCCATATCACGGAACGGTAGCCACATCTCTGCATACCAGTCCCCAGACCACTCTGATGCTTGTCCTGTGTCTGTTTGCCCTCCTAGGTGGCCTTTTCCATGTCTTGCTGGCTCTCTTTCCCCACTAACTTCCAAGCCTCCTGCAGCTTGCAGGCACCTCTTCATCACCACTTAGGCACAATGAGAAAGCCCAGGGGGCTGGCAAGGCTGTGTGATGCTAGTGGTGAAGAACCTGCCTGCCAATGCATGAGACATGAGAGACGTGGGTTCAGTCCCTGGCTTGGGAAGATCCCCTGGAGGAGGGCATGGCAACCCACTCTAGTATTCTTGCCTGGAGAACCCTTTGGACAGAGGAGCTTGGTGGACTACAGTCCATAGGGTCTCAAAGAGTCAGGCATGACTGAAGTGACTTAAGTGACACGCATGTAAGGTCTGGTAACATTTATATTCCTACTTTATACCATTGTGTTCTGGGTTTTTCTGAAGATTGAGACTTTCCAAATATTCCAATGGGAAAATTGGTCACAAATTTCATTACTCTTGGGCTCTCAATATAAAGGGGTGATCTCTATCTCACCTCCATTCCCAGACTCTTTCTGGAGTTTGATTCATGTCGATTATGGGCTGAATTGTGCCCCTGCCCAATTCATATATTGAAGCCCTAACCCCTCAGAATGTGGCTGTCTATTTGGAGAGAGGGTCTTTACAGAGGTGGTCAGACTAAAGATGAAGCTGTTAGGATGGACTCTAACCCAATCCTACCTGGCCCTTCTAAGAAGAGGAAATTGAGACCAAAAAGAGACACAGCGGTGCTGGCACACAGAAACGCCATGTGAGGACACAGAGGTAAGTGGTCTTCACCAGGCTAAGGAGAGAGGCTCCAGGAGAAGCCAACTCTGCCAGCATCTTGATCTTGGACTTCCAAACTCCAGAACTGTGAGAAATTTATTTCTCTTGTTTGTGCCAGCTAGTTTGTAGCATTTTGTTGCGAGAGTCCTAGCAATGAGCTTCCTAGGTGGCACAGTGGTAATGATTCTGACTGCTAAGCAGGAGACACAGGTTTGATCCCTCGGTTGGGAAGATTCCCTGAAGAAGGGAATGGCAACCCACTCTAGTATTCTTGCCTAGAGAATCCCATGGATTCTCATGGAGCTGAACAGGCCAAAGTCTTTGGGGTCACAAAGGAAGTCCGACATGACTTAGTGACGGAGCAGCAGCAACAGCAGTCCTAGCTTCTCCCCGTTGTTACTTTCTCTGTCCTCAGAGCTCTGTCTTTCCTTACCTCCACTTATTTGGATTCTTCAGGGCAGGAGCTGGGGGTGGTGGCACTCTGTCCTTAAGTTCACATATGCTCCAGCACTCCCCACCCCCAACTATTTTATTTATTTTTTTTGGCTGCATCACATGGCATGCAGGATATTAATTCCCCCACCAGGTATCAAATCCATGCCCCCTGCATTGGGAGCTTGAAATTTTAACCACTGGATCACTAGGAAAGTCCTCCTGACCAATTTTTTGACTTACTGGGCATTTAGAATCTTTTGTTGAAGAATCTGGAGTCCTTGTTTCATTTATTCAGATGTGATTGATTGGAGGAAGTCAAAGGAAACATGATATGTGAAGTTACAGATGTCAAATAAATATGTTATCTATCACCCCACTATAAATATGTGTTCATGCAAACTAGTATATATACAATGGATAAACAACCAGGTCCTATTGTGTAGAAGAGGGAACTATATTCAATACCCTGTAATAAACCATAATGGAAAAGAACATGGAAAAGAACATATGTATAACTGAGTCACTTTGCTGCACAGCTGAAATGAACACAATATTGTAAATCAACTCTGCTTCAATAAAATTCAAAAAAATATGCATGCATCTGCTCATATTTTTTCCTAGGGAAAGTCCACAGCCCTCTTCAAATTCTCAAAGTGGTTTCTGACCAGAAAAAAATGTTACGATTCACCATCCAATTATATTTGATAAATGATTCGATTTCAAATATATGATTTATATACATTTTAGAAATAACTGTTACGTAAATGAGAATGCAGAATGTTTATCTCTGGTAAATGGAAATGATATCACACTCATTTCCTTCAGTTAAAGAAAAAACCTCTAATTTGCCAGGAAAAGAGGTGCTAAAGTAAACTCTCTGTGAAATGCTTGATTCTGTCCTCATGCTCATCTAGTCCCACGTCGAGAGATCATAAAATCATTCTGTTACATTTAGTGGGACCAGTATCTTAGGGTACCCCCCTGAGCAAGAGGCGTTCTCTGTCACTCAGGATTTAAACATGCATACACACTCTCCTCCGCGCCTCCTTCTGCCTTTGTGCCGTTATTCAGAGAACAGCAAATGTTCAGAGGTGCTAGTGGTCAGGGGAGGGGGTCAGGAACTCCTCACCGTGTTGTGGGAATCTTTTCCTTCCCTTCCTGCCTCAGCCCACCACTATTATCCACCTGATTGCTACAGTAGTTGCTATGGGAATGCAACTTGACCATGCCCCCAGCCATGATTGTCTGGATTGGAGTTTGGCAGTCAATCATGGTACTTCCTGGAGAATTTGGAACTGGCCCATGGGTCATGAAGTTCAAGATGTGTGAGTAATCATGTAATTTAGTGCACACCAGAGAAGCAGAGAAAGTGTATGGGGGGAGGGAGAGCGAAGGAGGAGAGAGAATGGAGCCGGTAGGGTAGGGGGAGAAAAGGAAAGAGAAACTCGTTAATGCATGTCTCTATTTCCAAGTTGTCACTGACACCAAGTTGCATTCTTATCCTTGGGTTCCATGGATAGCTAAGTGTCTTTACATTAGTTCCACCCCTTTTACTGAAGTTGGGTCAAATTTCTACTTCTAATAACATCTCCCATAGATTTAATTACACAAGCTTCCCTGGTGGCTCAGACGGTAAGGCATCTGTCTGCAATGCTGGAGACCCAGGTTCGATCCCTGGGTTGGGAAGATAACCTGGAGAAGAAATGGCAACCCACTTCAGTACTCTTGCCTGGAAAATCCCATGGACAGAGGAACCTGGTAGGCTACAGTCATGGGGTCGCAAAGAGTCGGACACGACTGAGTGACTTTACTTACTTACCCATATGCACACACAAGAGATGATCTTATTGTTGGAATATCAAAACAGCTCTCCTGATACTAAGTTTTTAAAAATTGGGATGAAAACTGACTTGACCTACAAAGTTACCATTAGTATAAATAAACTGATGTGGTAAACAAAAAACCACTATGCCATACTTGGTGCTATATTTTAGAGGAGACTTTTCATGGTGAAGGCTCACAAAAGTGGAGAGTCCTCCTTGTACCATAGCTATCTCATCGGAAATAAAAATCTCCAGGAACAATGAATCTATACAAAGAAAAAGCATGAGCTACTTCCCTGAAAAAGGAGGGTGTGATGCCAGCCCTGCAGATTCTGTGGTGATTTTATTGCTTTAGACGGTAAGATAACTACTGGGAATCATCTTTGACCTGTGTTTCTATAAAGATATATCAAAAGGAAATGAAAACTATTTTGTCCTTCATTGGCAAATGGAGTTATGTTTTGAGGGCACAAGTGGCTAAAAGTCCAAGGTTTGTAAAAGTGGATGCTGAATGAGTTTAATAAGCCATAGAAGAATCTGAATCTGCTAGGCTTATTCGAGAGAAACACTGCCAAATAACTAAAAAAGGTAAATATCAGGCTGATGGATGGGTTTTTAAAATGTCATGTGGTACATGTATTTGCTTCATCCTCTCTGCCTAGAATTTAAACTTCCTAGATGATATGCATAGGTATGTTGCCTTTTTCCCAGCAGCTCTGTGAATGGCCTGTAAAAGGTCTTGGTCAGCATGATGAATGTCTCGGTTCTAATTATAAGAGGGTTTTCTGGGTATCTCACTTTAAGTGTTCATTTCCACAAAGACAGTTGCTGCATCTGTTTTACAGCTCTGTCTTTTAGAACGAAAGGTTTAATCCTTCTGGCACTGTGGCAGTCTTCATGGACACACCTCCCAGCCCCACACACCCACACCCATCCACCCAAATCTCCATTTAAAGTTAGAAGACAGCTATGCCAAACATCTTTTCAATTTAGTGACAAAGCTCTGACACCCTGATGTTCTGATGTTCTTTCACTATTTCTGTATTTTATTAATAAAAAAAAAGGTTGAAACTCTTGCCCAGTGAGAAAGTTGCCTCATCTTGCCGGTAGATCTCTACAAACAGGATTTATCCATTGCATCAAGTCCCAAGTATGACAGAGGTTTTTGTTTTTCTTTTCTTGAGAGGAATGTGTTCTGTACTACCCCATGGAGGGGACATTTCACTGTGTAATGGGCTCCTCAGGTGTGATCCATATCCTCGCAGGGCCTGCATGGATTGCTTGCCTATTTTGTTTCGTCTTCTCTCCATCCACCTCACCTGTGATGGTAGCTGAGTGTAGCAGAAAGAGCTTGAAGAGAAAGAAGCGGAAGGGCGCAGGGTGAGAGTGGGCCAAGCAGTTTCTGGTCCATAACGTTTATTCATTCATTCTGTAAACATGTATGGAAGCGACAGCATGTTAAACATTGTTCCAAGTTCTGAGGAAGACTGATGGCGGGGCGGGGGGGGGGGGCAGTCAAAACCAAACACCCAAGTCTCTGCTCTCATCGGTAGAGCTTCGCCTCGAGGGGCAGTTCAGTGCTTGCGGAGTGAAGGGACGCCTAGACGCAGGGCTAACAGCTGGGGCAGCCGCAGCTTCGCGCTTTGTCAAACTGAGTCCTGACTTACCCAAATCGACTTCTCCATCCCAACGTGGGGAGTCCGGTCTCTCTCCCGAACAAACTGTAAGCCGTACCAGCATGCTCACTTCTTTTTTAAAACGTACATTTAAAGTGCTGCTTGGGAGGGGAAAGGTTTGAGGGTGCCCGTCTGGACGGGCGCTCGCCTTCCCGGCAGCCCCGTTACCTTTGAGCCGCAGAGCGGAAACCTCTCCAAGAGAACCGCCAGGTGGCACCTGTAAGGCGCAGATGGGGCGAGCGGTTTGCCCCACACCCCACAACCCGGAATAGCCCGGCTGCGTGCCTTCGCCCGCGGGCTTGTCGGCTAGGCGGTGGAGGAGAGTTAGCCTCCGTACAGACTGCGCGATTACGTCCCCTGTTTTCCCGACACCCCAAACAACGCTGAGTGTAGATCTGTCCCCAAGCGCCCGGGCTGCTCAAGGCATGTCACATGCTTGTTGGGAGCGGCTCGGCCTCAGTCACCGAGCCGCGACGTGGGGGCTGTTGGTGGGTGGCCGGGGACCGAGCTGAGTCGGAAGCCTCGCCAGTGCCCAGGTCTCCTGCCCTCGACCTCATCCCGGGCCGCGGCGGAGCAGTGGCAAGACACAGGGGTCCCAGGGCGGTGGCAGGCAGGAGTCCGGGGAACAGGGGACACCTCCTCCCACTCTCTCCCGACCCCACCTGGGTCTGAGCCAGGATCCGGGGCGCCTCCTCCCGCGGCTTAAAAACCCTGCGGTTTCGGTGGCCCCGGCAGCAGTGTGCCGGCCTCGGGTCACCCCTCCCTAACGCGCTCCGCAGCTGCGAACCCAGCAGCCCAGCCTGGGGACCGTCCCCGCTCGCAGAGGGGCCCAGCAGAGGGCCGGGGAGCGGGGAGGCCACCCACGGAGCACGCGTGTCGGGGTCGTCGTGGATTGGGCGGCCGGGTCACCAACTCCACTCCATCGGTAGCGGGAAGCGAGCTGCGCCAGTTGCCGTCGCTGCCGCTATTCGGCCGCCGGTGACATTGGGAGGAGACCGCTGGGACAGGGCCGAGGAGGAGGAGGAGCAGGAGCAGGGAGGCGTGGGGCGGGGGGCAGAAAGTAGCGGCTGTGCCAGGGGGCGTGTGAGCAGCGGGAGAGGCGGCCGCGCCGGCGATAACTTCTCCCGGGCGCGCGCGGCCGGTGAGGGAGCTGGGAGCGCGGCGGGACCCGGGAGCCTCGGGAGCCGCCGCCCGCGCCCTGCGCCCTGCGCCGCCGCCGCCGCGCCTCCGGCTCGCTTCCTCCGGGTTCCCAGCCCCGGGTGCTGAGGCTCCGGTCTATAAATAGCAGGTTACTGCTCCTGCTCGGCGCTCACAGGCTCACCAGCGAACGCCGGAAAGTCAGACTAAAAGTGTCTGCTGCTGCTGCTGCTGCTGCCGCCGCCGCCCCCCACTCCGCCTCCGGGAGAGGTAATTACCCGCCGGGGCCCCGAGGGCCGGGTGGGGGCTTTGGTCGGTGGGCTGGATGATGGTGGGGGATCCGCGGAGGGGGCCGTTGGAGCGGGTCTGACTGAGAGCGCGGGGGCACGTCCTGGCTGGGGTGCGGGGGAGAGGCAGAGCTTGTCTGTCTGGCGTCAAGTTTCTCCGCCTGGCGGCCCCCATAGCCCCATGCAGAACCTCGATCCTGAGGGGTGTGGTGTGGTGCCTGTCCTGGGTTGCCGGGGTACCCCTGACACCCGCGGACCCTCTGGCCGGGAGCCCCTTGGCCGGGGCCGCGCGCCGGTCCAGGTTCAGCGTCAGCCTCACCCCCTCACCCTCGCTCTCTGGGCCCTGCGTTAACTCCGAGCTCTCAGAGCTCCCTGACCTTCCAAGGCTGCGCCCACCCTCGCGGTCCCCGGCTGCGGCCGCCGCGGGGGACGCGCTCTCAGCCCCATCCCGGCCGCTAAGCTGCCGCCGCCGCCCGCCTGGGCAGAAGTCGGCTTCAAGGCAAAGGCAGGGGGTGGGAGGTGGGAGTAAAGATGATTGATACTGGGCTCTCGGTTGGCCCAAGTTTTGTTTTTTCCTAAAGAGCCCCTCTCCATGACCACCCCCATCCCACTCCAAGAAACTCAGTTCTGGCAAAGAAGTCCGGGGTACGTCTCTTCTTGGCCACCACGCATCTCTTGAGAGGTCTCAAGAAAAGGGTTAGAAAGCAAGGGCGGGGGGTCGTGGTCGTGGGGGAGTCGTGTGTGCGGAGGGGAGAATGGTTGGTCGGCGCCTGAAAACTGCGCTGCATAGTCCACGGTCGCGCTGGCCCCTCTGGCAGAGAGCGCCAGGCCGGGGATGTTAGGAGCCAGGGGCTGGTTCCTGAACGGACTTTGGGGCTTGCAGCTGGGATTAAGATCAGGAAGCTGGAGCTCCAGGTACCTGCTTTTGCCTCTCCCGATGCCTCTGAAATCTCCCTTTTAGGGGATGGTTTCTGCCCTTACGCTGTGGAGAGGCACTGGCAGTTACTGTCTGGGGACAAGAGGTTTATAAGGGTGAGGATGTGCATATTGATCAGATTGTTGCTGCTGCTGCCCCAAACTTACTGGAAAAACCTGGGAGGTTTTTCTGTTACTCTTGTCTTAAAGATGCAGATTCACTTTGCCTGTCTCCCCCTAACCCCCCGCAGCCGGAGCTAGGTTTCCTCCCTCTTTCTGAGGTGTGTTCCGTGAGGTCATTACATTACGACTTCTCTCCAGGTGTTAAAAAACATTTTGCATATCTCCTTCCTTTCGTGATAGAACTTGTTTGTAAAGGTGTATGAACTAAGTGAAAACCTGGCAGACAGGGGGGTAGATTGTCCTTTTCACCTCAAGAAGGGCACTAGGTAGCTTGTTTGTAAGCGTAGGCTTGCATTTCGAAGACCCTGCTTGTAATAGGGATTGTCTTAATGGATCCTAGAGCAGCAATAGTAGTAATCTGTTTATGCTAAAGCGGGCACATAGGTGCAAAGAACCACAAGGAGGGCAGCTGGCTAGTGCAAGAAGTTAAGTAAAAACAGGACTGGGTAAGTGGGCATTGCCTTACTTAATAGACAAAGAAACGCATTACCTTGTGTTTCTTTCTGATGTACTCCGGTAAGGTAAAGCATTGATGTAAAATTAGAGTAAATGATCAATGGCTTCCTGATATGTACTTGAGCACTAAAAACTGAGCCTCTTGGATCTGTAGTCATGTAAAATGCCACTACAATGGAATGCTTTTTCAGGGTATTTCTTTAAAATGTGATTTAGAACATTGTCCTTGAAAGGTTATGAAATGTGCATGGGAAGAGAGTCTAGATCCTCAGTGTTATTCGAAATACTATGTGCTGGTTGAAATACTGCTCTTATTTTTGAAGACTATTCTCTGTGATTAGGCAGATCAATACTTATTTGTGATAATGACCAGTTAGGATGTACATATTTATAACTGTGTTTTGCTTTTGATCCTTTGATAAAGTATAAGAAAAACCAGAGAGACCAAGCTTAGTCTTGCTCTTCCAGCTATTTAAGGAAACACATGGTCAAAGTTATAGGCAGAAAGTACTTTCTAAATGTTGGGTTTGAGCTTCACTTTGGGGATGCAAATTGACTGAATGACTTCATATCTCATAAGAGTTTTGTCAAAATACTCATAACACAGACTCATCAGTTAAATTTGATTATAAAATAATGCTATTATATTTGACTTGTGTGAAATGGAAAAATCATTAAGCTTAAAGAAAAGACAGATATTTGTTCTAAATTGTGCAAATGGAAAGTAACTCATTTCCTTTCTGAGACCTGGGAGTTTCTTCTAGTACAAGTAATATTAATCCCCATATGGTGACAGAAGTAACTTTCACTACTTCAAGACAAAACCCAAGAGGGCAATTCTCCTAAAGACAAAGAAAAAAGTGCAGACTGATCTTGTATCTCTTAGCAACCGAATAGATGTCAGTTATCAGGTGACATCTGAGAATACAAAGTTAAAAAAATTATGAGATAATTAGTGAGTGAAATGCTTACTGAATATCTATTATATTTTCTTATTTCATAGTGCAAAATCCCCAGCCAGTACTAATATTATATATACAAATATCATAATTTTTGTAATCTGTGTGGAGTAAATTCTTGTCTTCCATAACCATGGGAATTTTAATAGCTAGAAATGTGCCATTTTAAATAATCTCAAGTTTAATATTAATGTTCATTTATTTGAAAGCTGTACTTGTCTCTTCTGTATTCCATACCTTAATTTTTCAACATGTCCTATTTATCTTTCTGAAGCCCCAGGGAATCTGTTTTATAGCCATTTTGTTACTACTTTTTAATATTGAGTTAGAAATCTTTGATTATAGAGCTCTTTAGGACACATAAATATATGCAGTTTCATATTCAGGCCAAGAAATGAGGTTATCAGACAAATAATTTTAGTTTAAACATTTATTTTCAGGTAAATCCAAATGATGATGCTGTGATTACATTTTTGAATGCAAGATGCACATAGCTTTTGTTTTCGAAAACTTTAAATGTAGTATGCATGTACCTAAAAACATTAAGATATGGGAGAAAATTTTAAGGAATCTTCAGAGTCTCAGGTATAATTGTCATTTGAATTAAGACTTGTTAGTTCATTTACTTTATATGTTTCTATGACCTTGTAGACCCAATAGGAGCATATTAAAATACCTGTGAAGTTTCATTATTTATCTTGTTTGTGTACCTGCATCTACTGTGGAACTTTCCTTACATAAGGCACAATTGTAACCTCTGTCTTACCTCCTAGAAGTAGCTTGTCATACATGGTATACCATAAGGCCCGTGGATTATCCAGTAGTTGCAACTTCAGACTTTCGAATTTTCCAACTGACTTTGTAATTTTACTGAACACTGACAGATATAAGCCCAGCATAGTATGAAGAGTTGAATTTCAATGTAACATGAGTTCTTGAATCATGTTTTCCAAACTGAGTTTCTTAAATTGCAATATTTTGAGTAAATTCTGTCTCCTGCTTTGGCAGCCGTGCGTGCTAGGTGTCCTTACTGTGCGGCGGAGGCCTCAAAATAGACCCCAAAATAGACCTCAAAATGACTAAGTGGAACAGACTTGGCAGCATTTATTTGGTTAAGCTGATTAAAGGAAGTTGTGAGAAGTTGTCTAGATCATGTGGCTTTGATCAGAGATTCCTTTGGGAATTATCTAAATTAATGATTTCAAGAGGATGGAGGCAAGGAGAACTTCTCCCTCTGTTACCCCCTCGCCTGCCTGCCTGCCTGCCTGCCTCCCTCCCTCCCTTTCCTTCCTTCCCTCTCTGTCTTCCTTGCTTCCTTTCTTTCTCTTTCTTTCCTTCCTTCTGTTCATTTGTTTATTACCTTTCTTTCCGTCTTTACCGGCCCTTCTGGTTGTTAACATGCAGCCCTGCAACAGGCCTCTTGTTGAAATCAGTGAGCTATGTGCTCTGTTTTCAACGTTTCCAAGAATGGAGAAGTTCCTGGGTTATACAGGCAAGCCCTAACACTCACTCTGCTTTTGAGTGATCAGAGTAACAACAACAATGAAAAAAGTTTCCCCAGATCAACATAAAATATAGCTCTTTAAAACTTCCATGTATGAGTTGTCTTAATACAGCCATTGTTTGTAGATGATAAGTACTTTAAAAGGAAAACCTGAGATTTTTCTGGGTCTCAAAAGAGAGTGTGATTTTTTTTTTTTTTAAAGTAAAGCAGCAATGATTTAAAGGGAATCCTCTGAGCATTTTTCACTACACTGAACAAGTGACAGAAATATGAGTCTTTTACTTTTCACCTAAGTTCTTAAGATGAGTAGTTACAGTGCGTTAAGTAGACCAAACTGGGGACTGCCATTGTAAAGCAAATGAAATGTACTCCCTTAACCATAGCCAAGTTCTCTATAACAACCCTTTCTTTAATCCAGTCTTTCACGTTTCTCATTTCATTTTCTTGGGTCTTTACTCTTCTGGCCAAAAGATCAGAGACAGGCTTGAGCAATTAGCACAACTGAACCACAAAAATTATTCACTGCTGTGAAAACAAAGTATAACTAAAAACCAGAGACATCTTAAACTGAAATGATAACCCACTGATGAGGGGGTCTATGACCTTAAGACAGCTTGAAAGTATCATTTGTGATTATTTAACATCCTATGAAGCCCTTTTGAATATTTTCATATGCCAAACTTGCTAGATAACCACATATTCCACTTTGAGTACTGGTGTATATCACATTCATAATAGAATATGTTACATACTTGATGCATAGTATTAAAAAATAACCTTTTAAAAATTTCATGTCTTCATTAACAAAATCCATAACTTTTTATATTTACTAATCTAATCAAATCTTTTTTACCTAAATTTATGAGACAGTGATGATTTTATGGTATGTGTAATTTCATTTCTCCCTAATAGCCTTCTTCTTTTTAGCAATTATGAATAAATATGTTCTAGAGCTGTCTTTTGGATAAGTTTGCTTTAAAATAGAGCATTTCCTCTTTCCAGAAGGTGTCCATTTGGAGAGGAGACAGTTACCACTAGGTGGCAGTATGCAATGCTTAGTAGCCATGGGTCCTTCTATTAATAATTGCAATATATTTATTATTAAAGCTTTTCTTTTACACAGAATTTATTTATATCATGAGCAAGTTAATGAAATTAAAATCAACAGACAGCTGAATCTTTAGCAGTAGCAGTATATTTAGAAGATCTATTGTTTGTAACACTTTAAAGATTTGTTTGTAATATTTAACACACTCTGCTTTTATGTGAGGTCTGCTTATGTGAGGCATTGCTAGGAGTTAATTGACCTAAACGTGCCAGAATTCTGCTTATGACCGGCTAAGAGAAAGGGAAAGAGAACATTAAGTGAACAGGGTAGAAACCCACCCCTGGCAAATGGTCATTCTAAAATAGACGTTGTATTAACCATTTGCATTAATCTCAATTGTCTCATTAAATGGGCTGAGCAGAATCTTTTTCTAGGTGTTAAAGGATGTAATTGTTTATTTTTCTCTGTCTTATTGCCTTTGGGACAATGCAGAAAAGCAAAAAAAAAAAAGCTGCAGATTGTCTCACTGACACTTTGGCAGTTCCCTAATGTCCTCTATAATAGTGATGGCCTGGCCACCACAGTGACCAAATTGGATTAGCCATGTAGCAGTGTAATTTACTTTATTGTGACAGCTGAAATTTATCCAGCCCACTTCTTCTTGGTTAATCTGGATGTCGGCGTCCCTTTCTTTGGCTGAATGGTTAAATCATGGACCAGGGCAGAATTAAAATTTATTCCATCATCTGTGCACTGGAAGGGGACCTATGCATTGGATAGCCACCGGATTCGAACCTCTTCAAGATCAACATGGTAGGTATTTCAGCCATGTTTATTGCGATGCAGCAGTTGTGGGAATGGAAACCAAGGGACAAACTGATCCACATAAAGTGATGTAATTAAGAAATAATACTTCTTTGAAAAAGCATTTTACTATGTAAAATTTTAAACATAATAAAAGAAGAGTACTTTGAGCTTTTACGTTCCCATCAGCCAGCTTCAACAATTGTCAAATCATGGCCATTCGTGTTTCATCTACAATTTCACTCACTATTCCCCTCCCTGCAGTTTTTGGAAGCAAGTCCTAGAAGTTTTATTAAAGCAAATATACTTGTGAAGCTGTTATTTACAAAAATAGGTATCATCTGAAGGGCAATTTTAAAAAATTACTGAAGTAAGAACACTATATATTTCACCTAAAAAAATTAGGAATCTCGGCATGAGATAAATGATGCAAAAATTATAAATTTGTTTCATGAAAATATGGCAGACTGAATAATTAAGGAATAGATTTCAACTTAGGTTCTTGGTCATATTTTTTTTAATCAACAATGGTGTGCAATATTGACTTCCCTAGTGGTCCAGTGGTTAAGAATCTGCCTGCCAGTCCAGGGGACACTGATTTAATCCCTGCTCTTGGGAGATTTCACATGCCACGGGGCAAGTAAGCCAGTGCTCCACAACTACTGAGTCTGCATCCAGCAACTAAGACCTAGTGTAGCCAAAAATAAATACATAAATATATATATTTCAAAAAGCATGCAGTAATGTTCCTTGAACATGGTAGGTAGTTAGGTAGCTATTAGTATGTGCTTGATAGACCAAAGACTGCATTAGGCTTCTTAGATTAAAACCAATATTGATTGTTTGCATACCTTGTCATCACAGTTTTCTCATGTAACATTTTACTTTTGAGAGGCAGAGTGTAGATACCGCAGACCCCTGGCATGCGAGAATTTAGCTTGCATGAGTCAAGATTTTACCATCTGTCTGAAATTACTTACACGTAGTAATCTATAGTTTTGCTGAAGTGTGAATTTAAATCACACAGTCCTGGAAATATCTTTCAGTGAATCCAGTCAATGGCCCAGCAATCATACCACCAGGTTACTTTATGGTCTAGGTGACATGGCAGTTCACTTTCTAGAACTAATTACCCCTGGTGAGTGTGTTTAAGGATTTAGCAATCTGAGAAATTGTTTGGTCCCCCCCTTTGAAAATATCATGAATCTCCTAAAATGTACCTGTTGAATTTTGTGTTGAGTTGAAATTTTAAATGAATAGGATTTCTTCAGATTTCAAAAAAATTGACAGTAACCACTATGTATAAATCTTTGTGATATTATGTAAGAGAAAATATAATTCCATGGTAGAGAAAACAAGTAGTTTGTATCTAAAGAGTTTATGCCATGCCATATTTTTCATATGTATAAATTATATAGGCAAAAAGCCCCTGTATAATTTTCTTAATACTAGACACACAATTGTTTTGGCTGTTTTGAAATTTACTATAATGTTTTCTTTCCTGGACTGTGTTTTAAAGACTGCCTCCCAATTTGTTCGTCCTATTCATATTCCGATTTCCCATTTTATGTTTTGGGTGGGAGTTAAGAATGATACAAACTCTGAATAGTGTAACAAGAAATAATTGAGCCAGTTGGCTTCCAGTTGATTTCTTTCTTTCTTTCTTTCTTTTTTTTTCTACTCTTCCCCCTGCTGCCCCCAGATTATAAATGTAATAGTTCTCTATTGGGGAAAAAAAGATGGAAAGTAGAGAAAATTCTTAAGAGGCAGAAAAAAATCACTGGAGGACATATTATTAGCATTTTATTGTATTTGTTCCTAGAACCCTGTGATTCTAGAATTTTGGCATTCTACAAAAGTTGAGATTATAGTATGTGCATGTGTGTGTGTGTGTGTGTGTGAGAATGTCTTCTGACTTGTTCCACTTAGAATTCTGTTGTTCAATTCAGTGTAGAATTTGATTGAGCACCTCCTGGGTCCTGGGCTTCCTAGGTGGTGCTAATGATAAAGAACCTGCCTGCCAGTACAGGAGACATTAGAGATGTGGGTTTGATTCCTGGGTCAGGAAGATGCCCTGGAGGAGGGCATGGCAACCCACTCCAGTATTCTTGCCTGGAGAATCCTGTGGACAGAGGAGCCTGGTGGGCTACAGTCCATAGGGTCGCAAAGTGTTGGGACACGACTGAAGAGACTTAGCATGCGTGCACGCCTCTGTGCTAGGTACTATGCTAAGCTCTATTCTGGTTGACAGCAATGAATGAAAAAGAAAATCACTTTGCCTGTGCCTGTAAACACTTCTCTAACCTCTTTTTTAATTAAAAATTTTGTTATTATTTAGTTGCTATTTGGTGGTTAGGCATACAAATCACACTCATTAGTGTAGCTATTTCTGCAACTTTGACCTTTACACTATTGGCATTTTTTCCCGTTAACACACTGTGATAAATCTTTTCTGTATGACCTCATTTTCTAATATCCCTTGTCTATCATTTTACTGTTTTATTAGGAATGATTCCTAGAAATAATATACTGAATAAAAGTATGAACCTTTCAAAAATTCATCATACATATTGCCAAACTGCATTTTTTTTTTTTAAGACTGCACCCATTTCATTCTCCCTGGAAGTATAATAGTCACAGCTCCATCCTCACCAGCATTGAGGGATATGATTATTTTTTATTAAGTTTGTTATTTGGATTGAGGAAGACAATTGTAACTATCAAACAGAATAAGAACACTTATTGTGCACCTTGTATAGGCCATTCATCACACAAGAACTTTATCTATATTAGCTCATTTAATCTTTGCAACAGCTATTAAGAGGAGGACACTATTACCATCCCATTTTAAAAGTTAGGAACTTACTTTTTTGAGAGGTTAAGTGACTTCTCCAAAGTCACATAACTAGTAAGTGGTTGAATTGGATCTTGGACCAAGACTGATTTTACTGTTAAGTCTAGGCTTTAAAGTACTGCATTCTTCCACTATTGTTTTTTTAAGTGAGGCTGAACATAATTTTGTTTCAAAGATCCAGCTTTTAAAATTTAATTTATTTATTTTACGTGTAGTTGATTTACAATGTGTTAGTTTCAGGTATACAACAAGGTGATTCATATATATGTATAAAATATATATGCTCATGTATATCCTTTTTCATAGTCTTTTCTATTACAGGTTATTACAAGATATTGAATATAGTTCCCTGTGCTATATATACTAGGTCCTTGTTGTTTGAGGCTGAACGTTTTTGAAATGCTTATTTTCATTTGTACTTTAAATATTAATTTATATTTTTCCTGTTTGCATATTGGGACCTTGATTTTCTTTTAATCAATTTTAGTGTTTTTTTTTATGATACTGTATTTTTGTCATTTGTTATCTGTATTGCTTTCCTTTCTTATATTTTTTAACATGTGAAAGTTGAAAATGTGTAGCTTGAATGGCATATTTCTTCCATTAATTTTTTTTTAACTTAGACAATACTTTCTCATTTATAAAACAGATTAACATTTACCTAAATTATTCTTCCCTTAATTTGGAAGTGGATTGCCATTTCCTCCTGCAGGGGATCTTCCCAACCCAGGGACAGAACCCACATCTCTTGTATCTCTTGCATTGGCAGGCGGTTTCTTTACCACTGTGCCACCTGGGAATCCCTAAGAGCTGTACTAGACGTCAGTCATTTTGTGCAAGTATTTTCCTGTTTCAAGATTCCTTCTTCAAAGTGACCAGGGAGTTAGGCAACATGTACTGTGTACCATGGACCCACTTGAGCTTTGCCCAATCCTGTTCCGTGTTTGGCTTAATGGCATCTCATTGTCCAGGAATGGGAGGGGCACATGAGGCTTGAAAGCTTCCCTTTCCCATGACTGGGCTATAACCTTTCTCTAAACATATTTTTATTTTAAATTAGTTTCTTAAATTACCCTAAGAAGATACATTCAGTGTAAATTTTTAAAACATCAAAATGCCATAGTTCTACTTCTTCAGCAGCTCACCAAGGAGTTATTATAAAATTGTTCAAATGTAATGTATATGTAATATCTTGTATATAAAAAAATACAATCCAGCAAACATTGCTCAGTTTAATATTTGGTTCCCAGTTGTCAAAGCTGGTTAAAGTACCTCCAAGATCATCAGGTTTGGCACATTATAATGCATTGACAGGGTTGGGTAACTAGCCTGAGTTGTAGCTTATTTATTTAGGTCTGTACTCCAGTTATATATATATTTTAAATGAATGTCCAGAAAGATTTTCATATATGCAATTAGTTTCTGTCTTTTAAAAATGCTATATAGCTATATACTCCAGCTTTCTTTCACTGACCCTGGTATGTAAAACAATTTGCTTATTGGAATCATGCAGAAGAGAAAGCCTTGCTTTTATGAACATGAGTCCTCCAGGTTTTCTTGAAGCCAAGACTTGTTTATCTCAGGCTAAGGACAGGAGGTGCAGGATACGTGGGTTTAGTCCCTGGGTTGGGAAGATCCCTAGAGGAGGAAATGGCAACCCACTCCAGTATTCCTACCAGGAAAGTCCCATGGACGGAGGAACCTGGTGGGTCACAGTCCAAGGGGTTGCAAAGAGCACTTGAGCGTGCACAATGAACCACACGTCTGCTGGTGCCCTGTCTCAGGAAGCTGCAGACAGACAAGGGGGAGAAGTATGGTATGGGGAGGGAGTGTCTTTAGCCCTGCTCATCCGTACCTCTGATTCCAGTTATATTATTTTCAATGGCGGTTATTCTGCATAGTGACCTGTATATGTCAGTTACATTCAAGTTACAGACATTGGGTTGTGGTAAGAATGGTGTTCATCTCCGTGCTTAAACTATAAGGACTTCTCTATGGACAGGTCACTAAGTCAGATTCTAGTAACATTCATTTTCCATTTCATAGACTAGATCATTGAGCTCAACAACAAATGAAAACAAGTGAAAGCGTTTCTTATAATTTGCTTCTGTTAAGACTTTCTGATTTCCACGCTTAGGTTTCTGTATTTCTTTTCAGTTGAATGCTTGAAGCAATGATGCACTAGCAGGGATGAAAATCCTCTCAAAGCCTCAGGAGAGTCTTTCTCCCACTGGTTTAAACTTCCCTGTCAAAATTTCTCAGGTAATGTGATACTGAGGAAAGTGTGTCTGTGAGACAGAAAAAGATTGACCAACATAGACAGGGCAGGCCAAACACACTACAATGGGAATCATAAATCACATGACACTTGACTTGGGATTCCAACCCTTACAGACCTAGATCTCCATAGTGTTTTCTGCATCCAGTGTATAAGCATTAATCATACTTTAAAAATGACAAAAAAAAAAATCACTGAAAAATACTCTCTTAGTGCAAGAAGTTACATTTAGTTTAACTATTTCCATGCACCATTTTAGATGATCAAGGATTTTTACTTATTTATTTAAAGTATAAAGTGTGTTAATTTCTGCTATAGTGCAAGGTGATTCAGTTATACATATATATGTTGTTGTTTAGTTCTAGGTCATGTCCGACTCTCTATGACTCCATGGACTGTAGCCCGCCAGGCTCCTCTCTCCATGGGATTACTGGAATGGGTTGCCATTTCCTTCTCCAGTGGATCTTCCTGACCCAGGGATTGAACCTGAGTCTCCTGCATTGAAAGACTGATTCTTTACCACTGAGCCACCAGGGAAGCCCCATACATATATTTATATACATTCGTTTTAAAAATAGTCTTTCCATTATGGTTTATCATGGGATATTGAGTGTAGTTCCCTGTCCTGTTCAGTAAGACCTTGTTATTTAACCATTCTGCAAGGAGAGCAAACCAGTGTATCCTAAAGGAAATCAGTCCTGAATATTCATTGGAAGGACTGATGCTGAAGCTGAAGCTGCCACCTGATGTGAAGAACTGACTCTCTGAAAAAGACCCTGATGCTGGGAAAGACTGAAGGCAGGCGAATGGGACGACAGAGGATGAGATGGTTGGATGGCACCACTGACTCAATGGACATGATTTTGAGCAAGCTCTGGGAGTTGGTGATGGACAGGGAAGCCTGGCGTGCTGCAGTCCATGGGGTTGCAAAGAGCTGGACATAACTGAGCCACTGAACTGAACTATTTAGTAGCTTACATCTGCCAACCCCAACCTCCTCCCCTTTGTCAACCACAAGTCTGTTGTCTATGAGGATGACTAATGTTTTGATTTTCTTAGACCAATGTGTGTTTCAGTGCAGGAATCTGAAGAGACCTGGACAAGTGGGCTGATTGCTTACCTTATCATCACAAACGTTTAAAAAGTATAGAGAGATTAATAGGTAGAAGTTTTCAAATAACCTGTTGTACTCAGTAGAAAAGGAGAGAGAGTTTTTGATATGTAAAAGTTTTACTTGAACATTCTACGAATAATGATCACTCCAGAGAAGGAACAAAATCTAGACTCAGGTTGTTCTTTGCTGGCAGAAACTGATTTTTTTTTTAAATTTATGTACTTATTTATTCATAATTTATTCCCTGAATACTTCCAAAAATGATTTGAGATGGTTTACAGTAAAACCACGTATAAAAATACCGAGTTTTTACAGTAGTTCAATACTAATGTAAAAGACATGTTTTGGAACTTAGCTTAAAGTACTATGCCTTAAAAATTAAATTTGAGGATATGAATACTAATCAGTACAAGATCTGTGGTGCTGTAGGCAGAAACACATATTGGAATATTTAAAATCACTACCAAGTCCCATGATTTTGGATACACACTTAACAATTACTTGATGTGATAGGGTTTCCATCAGACTGTCTGGGTGAACTATCATGGGTAGGACCCAACAGACAAGAATTCTGGGCCCATCCAAACAAGACTGGAGGCTTTCTTTCACAGGCATGTTTTTGTTTCTGTCTCCACACATTCTAGCTATAGATACATTTGTGTTGCTTGGAAAATACTGTTCAGTTCAGTTGCTCACTTCTGTATGACTCTCTGTGACCCCATGAATGCAGCACGCCAGACCTCCCTGTCCATCACCAACTCCCGGAATCCATCCAAACCTATGTCCGTTGAGTCGGTGATGCCGTCCAACCATCTCATCCTCTGTCATCCCCTTCTCCTCCTGCCCCCAATCCCTCCCAGCATCAGGGTCTTTTCAAATGAGTCAGCTCTTTGCATCAGGTGGCCAAAGTACTGGAGTTTCAGCTTCAGCATCAGTCCTTCCAATGAACACCCAGGACTGATCTCCTTTAGGATGGACTGGTTGGATCTCCTTGCAGTCCAAGGGACTCTCAAGAGTCATCTCCAACACCACAGTTCAAAAGCATCAATTTTTCAGCTAAAGTATTTTAAAATGCTGTTAAATAAAGACTTACTGTAAGCCTTTGTTCCTCCAAAAATAGACTACAGTGATTTTGATAAAGTCATTGTAACCTTTCTGAGACAATTTTCTCATCTGTTAAGTATAGATAGTAATAATTATCTCACAGATTTTAAAATTAAGTAGGACTGTATGCAAAAAATATAAATTATAATTTATAAAATACACTTATAAATGCATGGTATGAAGTGTATTGACAACCACTAATGTAATTCCTCCGTCCATAGTTCATCAGGCACTCTGCCTATCAGATCTAGTCCCTTAAATCTGTTTCTCACTTCCGCTGTGTAATCATAAGGGATTTGATTTAGGTCATACCGGAATGGTCTAGTGGTTTTTCCTACTTTCTTCATTTTAAGTCTGAATTTGGCAATAAGGAGTTCATGATCTGAGCCACAGTCAGCTCCCAGTCTTGTTTTTGCTGACTGTATAGAGCTTCTACATTTTTGGCTGCAAAGAATATAATCAATCTGATTTCGGTGTTGACCATCTGGTGATGTCCATGTGTAGAGTCTTCTCTTGTGTTGTTGGAAGAGGGCATCCTAGAGGAGATCAGTCCTGGGTGTTAATTGGAAGGACTGATGATGAAGCTGAAACTCCAATACTTTGGCCACCTGATGTGAAGAGTTGACTCATTGGAAAAGACCCTGATGCTGGGAGAGATTGGGGGCAGGAGGAGAAGGGGACGACAGAGGATGAGATGGCTGGATGGCATCACTGACTCGATGGGCATGGGTTTGAGTTAACTCCGGGAGTTGGTGATGGACAGGGAGGCCTGGCGTGCTGTGATTGATGGGGTCTCAAACAGTTGGACACGACTGAGCGACTGAACTGAACTATGTAATTCCTATTACTCAGAGTGATCATTTGGGACTCAGTTACCAAGAAAACTATGTAGCTTCACAGTTCACTCTGATGAATTTTAATCCATAGCCTCCTTATCTATAAACTGATTCATCAACACCCACCTTAATAAAGATGTTTGGAGAAGGAAATGGCAACCCACTCCAGTATTCTCGTCTGGAGAATTCCATGGATAGAGGAGCCTGGCGGGTTATAGTCCATGGAGTCACAAAGAGTCAGACACAACTGAGCGACTGATACACACACACACACACACATATAAAGATGTTATGAGGATTAAATACAATAAGAATAAAAGCACACAGTGTCAGGCTATGGTGAGTCTTCAATGAGTGGCAAATCTTCAAATTATTTTATTACTATAATTAATACCTTTTATCTTATATGAATGAATGAGGAATGGATATATTATAGTTATCTAACATGGTATTTTCCAAAGTTTTTGCAGTTAAATTTTAAATGAAATCCTATTGTATAAAGTAGATATAAAAATAATATTTTATTAATATAGATGTATTTTGGGAGGTCACATTCTAAAAATATGCTTATGGACAAGGTCAATCAATGAAAACAAGGAAGTTCCTTTCTGGAATGCAAATTGCTTAAATCTAGGCTTATAGATAATAGTTGCACAATTATACTGACTCCATCTTGAAATTTATTTTTTGCGTTTCTTTTTTATACTTTGGTGTCTTTGATTTTGGTTTATTTGGTGTTTTTATTCTGTGTCTTTCATTTTTATAGAGTTTCTTCCTCTAGATTATAAATTTATCAAGAATGGGGAGTATCTTAAGTTTATCTTTTGGACCCAGTACCCAGTAGAATGCACCACATATGGTAGGTCTCAAAAACATTTTGTGGATGAATGAATAATCAGCATAGTTGGGCTTATTTTAGCAGAAAAGGGCCTTGTGTTTTTAAAGGTATTAGGGTATGGAAAGGAAAGGAAACAATAAAATGACTAATCTAAAAATAAAGCCTTCTTTTTTTTTTTTTTTAAATAATTCCTTCTTGATGAAGGTCTCCAAGAAGTTTATAAGTAAAGTTCTTGCTGCACTAGGGAAGACTCTGGTCTTTGTAAGCTCTGTGTGTGTGTATGCATGCATTTGTGTCCTCCTTCATGCATGTGGGTTTATGAGAATAGATGAGGGAGAGAGTGGAGGAAACAAAGGGAGAGAACGTTTGTGCAGAACCCACCATGAGCCAGGCGCTCGCCAAGCACACTGCCTTGAATATTATCCGTTCTTAGGGATTTTTGCTGCGTCAGAACCTACTAAAGTACACCCAGGGAAATGTTGATCATGCTTTGACAGGTAGTCTGTGGGAAACAATTACAAACTATTTGTTGAACTGTGGGGTCAACTGCATTCTGTCTTTTTGAGGCTAAGTAATTTGTAGAATTCCTTATCACCCTTGTCTTATCCATGAGAACCAGCAAGAAAAGGTTGAACTAAATTGGAAAAAAGTAAATCCTCATGGGAACTCACATATTTCCTCTATCTTGATAAAAATAATAATTTGTGGCCTTTATTGAATACTGTGAGTGTTCTACTTCCATTAACTCTTTCACATCCCACAATTGTCTGAGCTAGGCACTGATGTTACCCCCATTTTACAGGTGAGAACAGTGAGGCCAGAAAGGAAATGGAACAAACATGCTTGCAGTCATTCATTGAGGAAATGGTAGACCCAGAATATGGAGCAAATTCCTTAAGCATCTACCCCTCAGGACTCTGCTCCTGCAGTCTGATTCTTTGAATATCAGCTGCAGAAGTAAGAGGAAGCCTGATGTTCTTGCCAGTTCCATGTCTGGGTTCTTCACTTCAGCTTCAATTTACCGGACAGGAAAATGCACCTTTGAGGCTCAGTGCCAGGATCAGGGCACACTCTCCTTGTGGTCAGGAGTGGCCAAGGTGATTGTTCCAGACTTGGAAGAGGGAGGCTGGCTAAAAACAATGTAGGTATCTTCATTGGAGATATCTCCAAGGATCCTTCTCTTTGCCATTTGTTTCTTCAAGTTGGGGAAAATAGTGATTATTCCAGGCTTCTCTGTCCATGGGATTCTCCAGGCAAGAATACTGGAGTGAGTTGCCATTCTCTTCTCCAGGGGAACTTCCCAACCTAGGGATTGAACCTGGGTATCCTGAATTGCAGGCAGATTCTTTACTGTCTGAGCCACGGGGGAGCCCGATTTAGTTCTAGTTGGATCCATTTGTTGAGCATGTGTTGTGCCGTGCTGTTCTGTGTGACCTTATGGACCTAGCCCTCCTGGCTCCTTTGTCCACGGGATCCTCCCGGCAAGAATACTGGAATGGGTTTCCATGCCCTCCTCCAGGGTATCCTCCCAACCCAGGGATTGAACCTGTGTCTCTTACGTCTCCTGCATTGGCAGGTGGGTTCTTTACCACTAGAGTCACCTGGGAAGCCCTTGTACACAGACACAGACACACAGACACAGACACACAGACACAGACACACAGACACACACACACACACACACACACACACACACACACACACACACACACACACACACACACACACACACACACACACACACACACACACACACACACACATTACCTAGAGATGCTATAATGATTATGAGCACAAAATTGCCCAGCGATTGGAAACCCTTAATCATACACTGAATATTCTTTTTTTTCCATTTATTTTTATTAGTTGGAGGCTAATTACTTCACAACATTGCAGTGGGTTTTGTCATACATTGACATGAATCAGCCATGGAGTTACATGTATTCCCCATCCCGATCCCCCCTCCCACCTCCCTCTCCACCTGATTCCTCTGGGTCTTCCCAGTGCACCAGGCCCGAGCACTTGTCTCATGCATCCCACCTGGACTGGTGATCTGTTTCACTATAGATAATATACATACTGTTCTCTTGAAACATCCCACCCTCCCCTTCTCCCACAGAGTTCAAAAGTCTGTTCTGTACTTCTGTGTCTCTTTTTCTGTTTTGCATATAGGGTTATCATTACCATCTTTCTAAATTCCATATATATGTGTTAGTATACTGTAATGTTCTTTATCTTTCTGGCTTACTTCACTCTGTATAATGGGCTCCAGTTTCATCCATCTCATTAGAACTGATTCAAATGAATTCTTTTTAATGGCTGAGTAATATTCCATGGTGTATATGTACCACAGCTTCCTTATCCATTCATCTGCTGATGGGCATCTAGGTTGCTTCCATGTCCTGGCTATTATAAACAGTGCTGCGATGAACATTGGGGTGCACGTGTCTCTTTCAGATCTGGTTTCCTCAGTGTGTATGCCCAGAAGTGGGATTGCTGGGTCATATGGCAGTTCTATTTCCAGTTTTTTAAGAAATCTCCACACTGTTTTCCATAGTGGCTGTACTAGTTTGCATTCCCACCAACAGTGTAAGAGGGTTCCCTTTTCTCCACACCCTCTCCAGCATTTATTGCTTGTAGACTTTTGGATAGCAGCCATCCTGACTGGCGTGTAATGGTACCTCATTGTGGTTTTGATTTGCATTTCTCTGATAATGAGTGATGTTGAGCATCTTTTCATGTGTTTGTTAGCCATCCATACACTGAATATTCTAGCCAACATTTTTGTGGCCTAAAAAGCATCCTAGGTGGAAGGGGACACTTGCTGTGTTTTTCATGAGAGCTGTGGCATCCAGTCTGCTTCATTTTCACGGTCATTTTATGTTCTCTGAGCACACTTAAGAATTTAACCTGTTACTGAATTTTCTACAAGAGCATCTCCCATACGTAGAAATCAGTGTTCACCTCTGTAAAATCTGCTGGTGAAAGCCCTCCGTAGAAGTTGGCAGCTCAAGGTAGAAAAACCACTGCACGGGCTGGATTGTTTTTCCCTCCTGCTGTCTTAGAAGATATATCTTGAGCACGAAATGTATTTTATTTTTAGGAAGGATTTGTTTACACCGTATGGTGCCAATGCTGCTAAGGTTTATTTGTGCCACGGCTGCTTATAGTACAGATACTGGGGGACTTTATCTGCACTGTAAGAACAATTTATTGGAAGAACATGAACACACCTTGGGTGACAGCTCCTCATTAAGATAAACGTGTGGCTGATTCATATCAATGTATGACAAAACCCAGTGCAATGTTGTGAAGTAATTAGCCTCCAACTAATAAAAAAATTAAAAAAAAAAAATAAATCTCAGTCTATGAGGAATCTTGTGTTTCTTAATGGAAGGTGGTGTTGCGAGCCAGCGTTGCATGACCATTGCAGATTTATTTGCTAGTCTCCATGGAGTGGCTCATTCGCTGATCACCCAACATAGAGGCTTAATCTTGGGAAGAGGAAAAATATGCATTTGGTGGAATTGGTGTTTTTCAGCCTGATCATAATTCACTGAAAGCACGAGGGGACCTGCGTGAACCATGTTCTTGAAATTAATGGGGAGCGAGAAGTCTTTCTTCACCCTTGTGAATCCTTGTAGAAGACATTTACAGAGAAATTACTGGAGCTGCACCCCCGTGGGGAGATTAATGTTTTAATATGCAAAAGCAGACAACTCTCAATTCCTTTACGCATGACACTTGGAGCTGCATGGTCTTACTGCTTTATTTTTCCCAAAAAAGCTCATCTGCCTAAACACTTTCGTAGACTCAAATAGAGCCACTGATGCCAAGTCATATCCTTGGTCTAGACTTGCGGACTCTGCTCCATAGCACCACCAAGCTATTTGTGACTTCGTTCTGGTGGAATAAAAGGCCAGGTGAAGATACTGAGATTTTCCTGCTCATCCATTTGAATTTACTACTTGATTTACCAGCATCAGAGTTAGGCACTGGAAAATGATGTTAGGGAAGGGTGTGTTTTTAGGCTCTTTTACCACTAATTTCCAGTAAAAGGAAAAGCCAACGAAAGCATGACCTTTAATAACTCCCCACCTATATACTGTACTCTTGCATCTTACCACCCTTCTTTCCTTTTTCCTGCCTGGCTAAACTAAACACCATATCTCTGCACTCAATCCTGTTTCTTTCTGAAATCTCAGGGTTCTCTACCTGGCCATCATTTCTTATCTCCTGTATTTTTGCTTCTCAGACTCCTTCCAATTAGCAGTGAACACACACAAGATTTTCACATGTTAGAAAGAATAGAACATTGCCATTTGCAGAGACATGGATAGACCTAGAGACTGGCATGCAGTATAAAGTAGGTCAGAAAGAGAAAAACAAATATATAATATCGTTTATATGTTGAATCTAGAAAAGTGGTATAGATGACTTTATTTGAAAAGCAGACATAGGGACACGGATGTAGAGAATGAATGGATACCAAGGTGGGTAAGGAGGAGGGGTTGGAGGAATTGGAAGATTGGGATTAATATAAACACTATTGATACTGTGTATAGAATAGATAACTAATGAGAATGGTATTGTGTAGCACAGGGAACTCTCCTCGGTGCTCTGTGGTGACCTAACTGGGAAGGAAATCCAAAAAAGAGAGGACATATGTGTACATAGAGCTGATTCACGTTGCCGTACAACAGAAGCTAACACAACATTGTAAAGCAGCTATGCTCCAATAAAAATTCAGAAATAAGGTAGAATATGCTTCTCTACTGTGTATTCTGCCCCAGCCATGCTCATTTCTCTTCCATGAGAGAGCCAAGCATCTTAGAGGAGATATTTAACGTTTCCTATGCTTTCCTATTTCACTGTAGTCCGGGCTTTTATCCCCACAGCTCCAGAGAAACTGTTTTGGCCAAAGTCACTTAGAGACTCTGGGTTACATTTCACAAGTGGTTTTCTTGTCTTTGACCACTTGGCAGTATCAGATCTATTAACTAGTCCTTTAAAAAAAAGTCTTTCTGTTTTTCTTGATACTGAATATATATGTAAATAAATATATGCATGTATGTATGTATGTATTTGATTATATGTGGGCTTCCCAGGTGGCACAGTGGTAAAGAATCTGCCTGTCAATGCAGGAGACGTGGGTGTGACTCCTGGGTCTAGAAGATCTCCTGGAGGAGGACGTGGCAACCGACTCCAGTGTTCTTGCCTGGAGAATCCCACGGACAGAGGAGTCTGGCGGGCTACCGTTCAGAGAGTTGAAAAGAGCTGGACATGGCTGAGTGACTGAGCACACATTAGATTATGTAAATGTATAAAAAATGTATTTTGGGGGATAGATTCTGCTGGGTCTTCATTGCAGCGAAGGCTTTCTCTAGTTGTGAGCAGGGGCTTCTCTAGCTGTGGCACATGGGATTCTCTTGATAGAGCTCACGGGGTCAGAAGTTGCAGCGTGAGAGAATAGTTGCCCCCACTGCATGTGGGATCTTAGTTCCCGACCAGGGATCCAACCTGTGTCCTCTGCGTTGGAGGCAGATTCTTAACCTCTGGACCACCAGCGAAGTCCCCCCAAATGTCTGTATATTATAAGAAAGAAATAATTAACATGCTTGTACACCCCTCTCCCAATTCTGTCACTCTGTTTGGCTGGAACAGCAATCAGATTCAAGTTGAGTCATTTAGATCAGATTTGACCTCTTACAATACTGATTATAATCTTTGTACTCACAAACACAGTGTATCTCTCCCTTCTTAAGAGAATTTTATTACAGTTTAAAACATTTGTTCCATAAATGCTGTCTACATCCTGTGTTAGTTTTATTTTTAGGTCTCTCATTTTTATTGTAGTTGTTCAAAACGGTATCTCTTTTGAAATAACATTTTCAAACTATTTGTTAATGGTGTACAGAAATATTATGGATTTTAAGGTATTGATCTTATAATCAGCCACTTTGCCAAAGTCTTTTATTCTGACATTTTATTTTCTGTAGCTATGCTATTTTCTAAGAATATTTATTGCAATAAGAGACCGTTGCTGGTAAACGCTCCTGGTTGCTGTTTACCTTAAGCTGCCTTTATTTGGGGCATGCTATTGAATAATAGTGCTGTACACTTCCAAGTTGATGGCTTTCCTCTCAGCACTCTGAAGATTTTGTTCCACAGTGTTCTGGCTTCTATTGTAACTAGCGAAAATTTTGCTGTCAGTATAATTGCCATTTCTTTGTAGTGATCTAGCTCTTCTTTCTGGTTAGGATAAAAAGAAACCACAAGGAATAAGGCAGATGCTCAGGAATACCAGCAACAGGGCTATCAGAGAGGAAGGTGCTACTGGGAACTGGAAGAAGGGAAGGTTGTGTAGCACAAGATCCCTAACCCTCTGTTAAAAGGCGTCGCCAGTCCCTGGGGCTTCCCAGAAAAAGAGCCAAGACCCCATACACCTCTATTCACTCCCCCTCCTCCAAAACCCCTGCCTGTGCTAACATTAACTAAACCCAAAAAGAAGCCAAGGGTCATAATATAATTAACATTAATGATGAATACACATCGGAGAAGTGTAGGGGGCAGAGAGCTTGGTGGAAAAGGGTGGACAGTGTGGATCTGGAGGATTCAGCGTAGGTCCATTTAGTCCATTGTATTTAGTTTTCACATCTGTCTAGTCATTTTCAGCCGCTTTTGTTCCTTTCTCAAATTTCAATCCTATCTTTTATTTCTTTAGGCATCTCATGCATAGTTGTTTATATTAAATCTGTTAGGTTTGATATCTTAAGCCTTGAGGTTCTACAGCTTTTGATGTTTCTGCTAACTCTTGCCATGATGGCTTTTTTTCCCTTAAGTTTATAATGTATAAAGTTTAAAAATGTATTTACATTCATTTTTAACATGAGCACATCTTGGCTAAAATCTGTGGGGTTATTTAAATTTTGTGAATTTTATTATTTATTTTGGGCTGTGCTGAGTCCCCTCTGCTGTGTGCTAGCTGTCTCCTGTTGCGGTGAGTAGGGCTGATCCAGTTGCGGTGTGCGGGCTTCTCTTGCAGTGGCTTCTCTTGCTGTGGAGCACAGGCTCTGGAGCACAGGCTCAGTTGTTGGGTGTGTGGGTTTAGTTGCCCCACAGCGTGTGGGATCTTCCTGGCTTAAGGATCAAACCTGTGTCCCCCCTGCATGGGCAGGCGGATTCTTAACCTCTGGACCACCAGGGAAGTCCCAATGTGATTCTTATGGGACCTGAGTGGAGGCTCTTTTCTCCAAAGAGGAATTGCGTTTATTTCTGCTACATACCATGGACCTCCACAGCCTCCTCTGTATGAGCATGTCATTTAAACCTCAGAGTCTTATGAAAGAATAATTATAAATACAAATACAGTTTTTTTCTTTGTTGATGTGTGGAAGTTTTCCAGCCCATGTTTTACAAACAGTACTTCATTTTTGAGAATTGCAGTTCTGTGTGGGGCTCAGAGTCCTCCTCCACCCAGAACGCAGGTCCAAGTACTTAACATCTATTGCCTAAACCTGGACCTTGGATTTTCCAAGGTCTAGTTCCCTGGTGTTAATGTTTGTCATACTGTTTATTTTATTTGCTGTTGAGGGGTTTTCTTTCATGTCTTGTGGATTCAGCATTGTAAATATCATTGCAGTTTATCTGACATCTAAGACTTTGATGTAGAAAGAGATTTCCAGTTCTCCTTTTTTTTTTTTTAAAGCTTCTTGTCTTGCCCTGTCATCCTTCCCAAAGTCATTTCCTTGCCTCTCCTTCAGACTCGAGGTACTTCAGAGTTATGTCCAATTCTCTCTTCCTGCATCATCTTATGTGTATAAATCAATTATTACTTTAATTCACAAGCTTTGAAATCCCTCTGTAAATAGGGATTTTGTTGATATTTTCTCACCAGTATCTTCCTAGTGTTTAGCATAATATGTAGCACAGTAGTAAGTGTCTGGTTCGTATTTGTGAATGAATGAGTGAATGGAAGAACCATTAATGTGGTCTCCATAGAGAATGATTAGATTGTTGTACTGTGTGAAAGGGGTTGGAATAGTTATGGTACTATGATGGATAAATACCTTCATTTTACTTAACTTTCTTTCACTTCTCTTGAGGAAATATATCTTACTTTTGGGTTTGTCTCTACCTTCATGCTGCAGGCAATGAATTCAACTTCATATTGAGCATTTTTACCTCTCTCTTAAATATATGTTTGTCCATAATAAACATGGACATTTAGAATTTTTAACAGCTTTAGTTGGTAGTGGGATTTTTCTGTCTGCTGAGGGCAATGTTATTCCATTTGGTATATCGTAACGTTAATTGTAACTCAGTTGGCCTTTTTTCCTATTAGTGTGAAGACCTTCTAGTTTGCATGTGACCCCGGATAGCCCTAGTGGTAAAGAATCCACCTGCCAATGCAGGAGACACAAGAGACGTGGGTTTGACCCCTGGGTTGGGAAGATGCCGTGGAGTAGGGCATTGCAAACCACTCCAGGATCCTTGCCTGGAAATTCCATGGACAGAGAAGCCTGGCAGGCTACAGTTCATGGGGTTGCAAAGGGTTGGATATGACTGAGCACACATTTTAATTTTTTTAAATTTAATACATTTGATGGTTGGGCTTGAAGACAGCTTCAAGTAGAGCAGATAAAATAAAATTAACTTCTGCTAATATTCAGAGCAGACAACACCTGAATATACAGAAAAAAGGACTTTAAATGCAGAGAGGTAGCAGGCTAGGGTGAAATCTGTCTTGATCAATGTTGCTTTCTATGATAACAACACAGGACTGGGTTGTATCTGTAAGATCAATCTCACAAAGAAAAGGATGGAGAACAAGCTCTTGTTTGGCAGAGACAAACCAAAGACGACTTACCCTCAACATGAAGAACTTCTGGTTTTTCCAAACAAGTGGTGACTGACCTTGAAAGTGGGTAACTATTAAAAGCAGTAACACAGGATCTGATTTGTATTTTACAACAAGCCTTGAAAACAATGGTGGGGATGTTGACTTCAGGAGTCACAGGTCCTGGAGAAAGGTACCAATAAGTTTATGGACAAAGAGATGCTGCTATAGTTTTCAGGAGCTACAAAAGTAAAGCTATTTCAACAACAGCGACAAGATTCCAGGAGCTTTTAAAGATGAAAATCATCATTGTGCTTTACCTTGGCTATGTTGAAGAGCTTGCTGGGTTATTCATTTTCTCTGTATGTCAGAATCTGGTAAGCTGAGTTTGTGAAGACCATAATGGAGACAGCTCTTGTCAAAGTGAATAGAAACACGGGCTTAGCTTGCTGAAAGTTTCTCTAGAGAAACAGCATTTGAAAATAACAGTATTAAATATGAAGACACTGTAACCAAAATATCAGAGAGCTCGAGCCTGTTCAGGAGAACAGATACTGCAAAATTTTAAGGAATGAGAGTGGGAAAGTTTTCCATTCATTTTATTTGTGTTTGAGCTTGAGAAAACAGTTTAGCATTAGGAGAATGGAAACGGGGTGGGGCTCAGCGTGGACTAGGACAGAGGGTTTTGGGAATAGCTGGCAAGATCTCCAGGAGCAAACCTGAAGGACATTAACCTCTCCGGTAAAATGACTGAATTCACATTATTCATTTTTTGGTGGCGTTGTCCTGATGTATACGTGAGTGCGTGCTAAGTCACTTCAGTCACGTCTGACTCTCTGCGACTCTGTGGACTGTGGCCCACCAGGCTCCTTGGTCCAAGAGATTCTCCAGGCAAGATTATTGGCGTTGCGTTGCCATGCCCTCCACCAGGGGACTGAACCCGCATTTCTTATGTCTCTTGCATTGGCAGGCAGGTCCTTAGCGCTAGCACCACTGGGGAAGCCCTTCCTGATGTATAAAGATATTCAAAATGAAGAATTCATTTAATGAAATTGAAGAGTATGTAAGCCTCATTCCCCTGTGCAGCCAAATACATTTAATCAACTAAAGTTTGGGGAAAGGATTTACCATCCTGAAATTTTGGCTGTGAGACCTGGAAAAAGAAAAAAGAAAGTGCGGCAATTATTTCTCATACATATGTATATTTCGCAGATGAATTTGTTAACTTTCATTCCAGCTACTTGCATTGAAATGATATTTGAGCCTGTTCATGGAAAATAGGCCACGTAATCAAATTAAAAAGGAAGCTTAGTGTCTAGAGCAGGGTACGTAAACAAAGAAACATGTGAAAAGAGGTTGTTACTTTCCACATTTGTAAAAACAAGAGTTTGAACAAAGGATCACTGAACTCCCTTCCAGTTTGAGCATAATATAGCTCTGAGAGTCTCCAGTTTGCATTTTATTTCCTGTTTCTCCTTTGCTGTGCCCTACACCACAAGCACACAGGGTTACTTAATCTTTCCCAAACATAACCCCTGCTTATTCATCCTTCCTTCTCACAGAGGGCTCTTCCTTCCCAATTCTGTCTCTCAAAAATCTACTCCGACTTTAAGGTGCAACCCAGGTCATCTGTCCTTGTTCCACAAAGCTGTCCCCTGGTTTTCCAGCTGCCAGTGACCTCTGAAAAGCTTGTGCCCCAAAGGACGGTGGTTCTGCTGTCATGCTTTTCTCATGCGTCTTTGTTTTTTTGGTTATTTGTTTGCATTCCCATTGACTAGATAATATACTTTTTGAGGTCAGAGATTCCATTGTTAGATTCTTAATAATATAATATAGCATTGTAGACTTGAAAACATATTCATACCCTAAAAGTTGAGAGTTATGTTTTAATCAGTGGAAATTTTTAGCACTTCAAGCCTTGGAGACATCATCTTAAGTAACCCTGAGGGAACTGCTCTGAGGAGGCGAGGGGAGGAACCAGATTATATAGAAGTTTTGCAACTCAAGGGCAGGAAGACTGAACATCAAAAGATTATTGTAAATTAAATCCAGACATCTTGAGGAATTTAGTGTTTTTCTATGTATGCAAAAGTTCACTGAAATCATCCCTTTGATATGCACCTCACCTACATGGGGCCAATATCCTGTATTTTCACATCCTGAGTCTCCTCCGGGCTCCCTAGAGGGAGTGGCTGCAGCGTGATGGCTACTGGATAGCAGGGTGTTCTTTCCTTCCCGAGTCTCCTCAGGGCTCACCAGCTCACATTCCATGGTGGCCACATTGCTGATGACTGTGAAAATCCTTTGTTTACTGATATGGCAGGAAATATTTCAGTTCTCAGAATCATGTTTTGTACATAATAGGCCTTTTCTCTTTATACAGTGAATTGAAAAGTTGAATAAAGAGAGTGATTTGCTGGTAGATTAAAACCAACTAGATAAAATTATAGCAAAATCTTAAATTTATGTAATACATTTAGTGAAAATAATCAAATTTTATAGTCTAGACTCTAAAATAAGTAAATGGGATTTATTTTGGCATTTCCAGATGATGAGAAGTTGGATTATCAGTACTCACATTAAAGTAATTCTAGTAACCATTTCACCTCTTGAAAAAGTATTAAGGCTTCTAGAAGTCAAAAGAAAGAAAATAAGGTATCACATTCACAAAATGCAAATAACTTGCCCTTTAAATTATGTCAAAAGGAACATGGTTCCTGGAAAAATCTGACATGAACTTTAACCCATCAAAAGAGATGAGCACACAAATCTAAGGTTGTAGTTCTATTACACAAAATTGCCTTGTTTTCCCCGCTCTGGTATATTTCCCAGCTTTAAATTCTTTGAAATGAAACAGGGATGGCTTAAGAAAGTCCTCAACACTTTGTCAAGAAATGTATCTCCAAATCCAAGCAGAAAGATTTCCATTTTGAGCTATTTCTAATTTATATCATTAAAATTAAGGTTTATATATTTTTTTAGTTCTGAATTTTTTCTTTAAACAAATAAAAGATCCTATTTTTTTAAAAGAATTGTTTCCATTATCAACTGAAAAAAGTTACACAATGTGAGAATTATGAGTTTTGTATTATCTGAGGCTGAATGAGGACTATAGCCTGGGAGACAGATGAGCCTCTCAGATGGAACCGTTCCATGGAGGTAGTGGGGAGGTCAGTATATATGTGATTTTGATGAAGAGGGGTATGTGCAGTCAGACACGTGTTTTGGCAGAAACTTGCTGCTGGTCACAAGAAGGTTACTACTAGTCATGAACAGCAGATTCACTGTTAATGATTTTAGCTCTTTTCTAGAGCTGAGAAGATGCAAGAAATTTGGCTTATAAAACCTTGTCCTGAAAATAACTATCTGAGGGTCTGTTCTCCCAGTTTTTCTAGGGCATAGAGTACCTCATTCCTGATCTCCACCCTGAACTCCTCTTAGGCTGTGTTGAAGGTCAGCAACTGACACTTTTTAGTTGGCAGTACAAGACAGAATAATGTTGGGGTTATCAAACTATCTTTTTGAGAGACAGGCATTGAACTTCCATGTCTGAAAAGGGAATGGGGAAAATGAATTAGCATGAGATCGCCAAGACAGCTCCTAACCAAAGAAATTCACTCTTCTGATATTGTGGAGAGATGGCTTTTGGATTGTGCCTTTGGAGGGGGTGACTCATACCAGATAAGCAATAGCTCTTGAGGCTGCAGTTAGGGTTAATTCTGAATTCCAAAACAGTCACTTATTTAATTGAGTAGGCTGAAGATGACACTTAACAACCAACTGCTTTAACCTGTTCTGGAGTGTTTTAAAGCCAAGAGGGTTTAGAAGAAGGAAAACATGGCTTAGGGTAAGAGCCCAGAGGGCTAACTGCTCCTGCCTGGTGCAGACTCTGCTCTTTTTTTTCTTTCTTAAACTTTTTATTTCATATTGAAGTGTAGCTGATTAACAATGTTGTGATAGTTTTAGGGGAACAACAAAGGGATTCAGCCATACATATAAGTGTCCATTCTCACAGGAGACTGTCAGAGCAGGGGATCAGCTTTTATCCTAAAACACTGTAAGTGCAAATGCAACAACCCAAAGTCTGTTGTGTCCTCAAGGCAGAATAGGTGTTAGCGAATTAGTGTTGAAGGTAGAGGTCATTTGGAAGAGAAACTATTTAGTGATTTAGATAAGCTGCAAACAACAATAAAGCATGTTAATGAACAGTTATCTTCATTTAAAATGATCAAGATTGATAGAAATTTGGTCAAAGCATTTCAAACCCTAAATACTAAAATGGTGTCATTAGCTCTACCCCAGTGGACTGTTTCAGCAGTAGGTAGACCCTGTCATGTTCTCATAGTATTTTATTTCTTAATTGTGTGTGTGTGTGTGTTTATTCAAGTTAGAAGAAACCCTACAGTTTCAGAAGAGGTATGAATACTGTGAAAGTGAAGCAAAGGCTCAGCGCCATCATGATATTGTGCTGCTGCGGAAAGTTTCCTCTCTCGTGAATTATCTGGAGAAAACATTTTGGGAAACTGTAAGATGTCAGGTTTAAAAATTTGTTTTTAATTTTTACTGAAGTATACTTGATTATCAATACTGTGTTTCAGATGTACTTTCTTTCTCGCTCTGCTCTGGCCAGTAGCATATTTTGAGATGGTAGCTACTCCATCAGCCCAGATCCAGTATTAGGAGATGAGAAGCAGACAGGTGCCCAGGCCAGCCCATGATGAGTGTGTACAGTGAATGAGAAAGAAACTTTTGTAGGAAGATGAGAACATTTAGGGTTGTTTGTTTATAGAGTACAACCTTGCATATTTGTATGCAGAAGGAATTCTAAACTGTAGAAGACTATGTTAAAAAAAAAAATGATGGGATGTCCAACTTCACTGGTATAATTGAGAGAACCCGACTCAGGTTTACTGTGTCCCAGGAGGCAATATAACCTCCTGCCAGGAGGTTGGGCTGCCAGGTCCTCTAAGAGGGTGAGCCACTATTTGCCGAGCTATGAAATGAGTACTGTCTTGGTACTCACCTCCTGAAGTTGTTGTGATGATTAAATAACTTGATTCACTTGAAGTGCCTCATACAGTGCCACATGATAAACTGCAGGAAGCTTTTATTATTTTTTACTGTTACAGGTGTAAGGACCTTGAATTCTTCTGGTCATTTGAGGAATCATTTTGATTACATCTTAGGTAGTTGTCCTGCTTTTCCTTGAAGTCTCTAGTAACAGGGAACTTGCTGCTTTCTGAAGGAGGCAGAAACTTCTCTTGGAAAGGGTAGCTTCCCATAGCTTCTACCTGTTGGTTCTCATCTTGGCCCAGTGGGACACTCAGGGCAAATCTAATCTTCCTTCCACAGAATAGTGCCTGTTCCTTTAATCACCCTTTCTTTTTTAAATAAATTTTTAAAAATTAATTTTTATAAGAATATAGTTGCTCTATGATGTATCAGCTTCTTGTTTTGTTGTTGTTCAGTCACTAAGTCATAGCCAATGCTTTGTGACCCCATGCACAGCAACACGCCAGGCTTCCCTGTCCTTGGCTATCTCCTGGAGTTGCTCAAACTCGTGTCCATTGATTCAGTGATGCCATCTAACCATCTCATTCTCTGTCGCCTTCAGTTCAGTTCAGTCACTCAGTCATGTCTGACTCTTTGCAACCCCATGGACTGCAGCATGCCAGGCTTTCCTGTCCATCACCAACGCCTGGAATTTCCTCAAACTCATGTCCACCAGGTCAGTGATGCCATCCAACCATCTCATCCTCTGTCATCCCCTTCTCGTCCTGCCTTCAATCTTTCCCAGCATCAGGGTCTTTCCAAATGAGTCAGTTCTTTGCATTAGGTGGCCAAAGTATTGGAGTTTCAGCTTCAGCATCAGTCCTTCCAGTGAATATTCAGGACTGCTTTCCTTTAGGATGGACTGGTTTGATCTCCTTGCAGTCCAAGGGACTCTCAAGAGTCTTCTCCAACACCACAGTTCAAAAGCAGCAATTCTTCGGTGCTCAGGTTTCTTTATAGTCCAGTTCCCATATTTACACATGACTACTGGAAAAACCAAAGCTTTGACAGAATGGACCTCTGTTGGCAAAGTAATGTCTCTGCTTTTTAATATGCCGTCTAGGTTGGCCATAACTTTTCTTCCAAGGAGCAAACGTCTTTTAATTTCATAGTTGCAGTCACCATCTGCAGAATCTCTGATTTTGGAGCCCAGGAAAATTAAGTCTCTCACTGTTTCCATTATTTCCCCATCTATTTGCCATGAAGTGATGGGATCAGATGCCATGATCTTAGTATTTTGAATGTTGAGTTTTAAGCCAGCTTTTTCCCTCTCCTTTTTCACTTTCATTAAGGGACTATTTAGTGCCTCTTCATTTCTGCCATAAGGGTGGTGTCATCTGCATATCTGAGGTTTTTGATATATTTCCCTGAAATCTTGATTCCAGCTTGTGCTTCATCAAGCCTGGCATTTCACATGATGTACTCTGCATATAAGTTAAAGCAGGGTGACAGTATACAGCCTTGACGTACTCTTTTCCCGATTTGGAGCCAGTCTATGGTTCCATGTTTAGTTCTAACTGTTGCTTTTTGATCTGAGTACAGATTTCTCATGAGACAGGTAAGGTGGTCTGGTATTCCCATCCTTTGAAGATTTTTTCCAGTTTGTTGTGATCCACACAGTCAAAGGCTTTGGTGTAGTCAATGAAGCAGAAGTAGATGTTTTTCTGGAATTCTCTTGCTTTTTCTATGATCCAATGGATGTTGCCTATTTGATCTCTGGTTCTTCTGCCTTTTCTAAATCCAGTTTGAACATCTGGAAGTTCTCAGTTTATGTACTGTTGAAGCCTGGCTTGGAGAATTTTGAGCATTACTTTGCTAGCGTGTGAGATGAGTGCAACTGTGTGGTAGTTTGAACATTCTTTGACATTGCCTTTCTTTGGGATTGGAATGAAAACTGACCTTTACCAGTCCTGTGGCCACTGCTGAGTTTTCCAAATTTGCAGGCATATTGAGTGCAGCACTTTGACAGCATCCTCTTTTAGGATTTGAAATAGCTCAGCTATTCCTGTTGCCTTATTGTACAGCAAAATGAATTAGCTCTACGTGTGCATATATCCAGGCTCCCCAGGTGGCTCTGTGCTAAAGAACCACCTGCCAAGCAGGAGACCTGGGGTTCAGTAACTGGGTCAGGAAGACCCCCTGGAGAAGGAAATGGCAACCCACTCCAGTATTCTTGCCTGGGAAATCCCTTGGACAGAGGAGCCTGACAGGCTAGAGTCCATGCAGTCACAAGAGTTGGACATGACTTAGCTACCAAACTACTACTATGTATAGCACAGAGAACTCCACTGCTCTGTGGTGACTAAACAAGAAGGAAATCCAAAAAAGAGGATTTACGTATCACTGTTGTTTGGTCGCTAAGTCATGCCAACACTTTTTGTGACCCCATGGACTGTAGCTGGCCGAGTTCCTCTGTCATGGGATTTCCCAGGCAAGAATACTGGAGTGGGTTGCCATTTCCTTCTCTAGAGGATCTTCCTTACCCAGGGATTGAACCTGGGTCCCCAGCATAAAGTTGGATTCTTTACCATCTGAGCCATCAAGGAAGTCCATGCTACACAGAGGTTTCTCATTAGTCAGTGTTTAGGTGATGAACCTTCCAGATGCCTTTACTTCTTTTTTTTTTTTTTTGCCTTTACTTCTTCAGATGTGCTTTGATGACCTACACACAAGACATCTGAACGCGCAACAGCCCTGCCTGTTAGTAGCCAAGCTAGCATTTAGTGAGTGCTTACTACCTGCCATGCTGTGTCCTCCCCACAATTCTATGAGGTCATTTTTATGATTATCTCTCTTTTATATTTAAGAAACTGAGAAAAAGTAAAAGTACATCATTTTACCTATTCACAAGGCTGTTGACTACATAAGAAACAATTTGTACTTATAATTATAACTGGCAACTCACAGAAGAAACTGTAAAAATAAAAAATATGTTAAATAAGACTACCTAGTTGATGGCAATTTGCAAAAGAAAATATGAAAATAATGACATATTAATTTAATCATATAAGCCAATAATATAAGAAGTGTGTATTATTATCAGGCAGATTGGTAACTTCTTGGATTATTCTAAGCAGCAAAGAAAGAACATTCCCCACCAAAAAGAATATAGCCACCTTGTGATGTCATTTTAATTAAGGCAGTGTGTATTTCTAACATAATGTGTGAAAATAGAAAACTGACTGAAACATGAACCTAACTTTCCATGAGCAAGTGGTATATAAATCAAATAAATAAATTCACTGAAGAGAATCTAGGCTCAAGAGAATGTAATAAATGCTATATTTTCATGGAAGCTTTTTATGTTGTTACTAAAAAATGTGAACTAAATACTAAAAAAAGAAATTGACCAAGTTCTCAAGAGGCATTATAATTCCTATGGGAAATAACTGACCAGACAGAAGCAGTCTTGCATATTGTGAAGATAATTCTTATGGTTTGCTAATAATTTGGAGGAGACAGATTAAATTCTTAACCGACTACAAGCCAATATAAAGTTATAATAGAAACCATGAAATAGAGTCCTCTTAAAATCCATCAGATACCCAAGGCCAATTTCATAAAACAAGCAAAAAAAAAGTTAAATTAGCATCAGGGGACTCTGAGTTGGCTAAGTTATTTTAGAGTCAATTTTTCTACATTAAAGAATTAAAAACAAATGCACACTACTATATATAAAATAGATAGCTATTAAGGACATACTGTATAGCATAGGGAACTCTACACTCAGTAAAGAATCAAAAAAAGAGTGGGTATATGTATATGAGTAACTGATTTACTTTACTGGACAGCAGAAACTAACATAACATTGTAAATCAACTCTACTCCAATACAAATTTTAAAAATTAAAAAAGAGGATGTTAAAAAATAATGTACCTGTCGAAAGCCATAATGAAAAAGAATGTGAAAAAAATATATATATATACACACACAACTGAATCATTTGGCTTCATACCAGAAACGAACACAGCATTGTAAATCAACTATACTTGAATTAAAAAAGAAATTTAAATGCAAAAAAATAAAACAAATGCACAAGGAAAAGTCAACAACCAACTATATGTGCAGAAAAGGAGCAAAAAATAATTGTGTTATAGTACACTGCAGGCTTTCACTGGAACTGAGCATGCCCAGTTTCCTCCCCAATACTGTTACAGCAAATGGGAAGTGAACTTGTCCATTGAAATAGGAAGAGTTCCTCCTCTGCATACAGTATCATCATAGATGATGATATCATTACTCAGAACCTGATCAATTCAAGTGACCTTAAAATGAGGTAGGATTTATTCCAGTTTAATATAATTTAAACTGTTCTAATTTGGGGTTTGAAGTCAATAGCTGACCTAGACATGGACTGTTCTATGTTGGGCTTTCAAAAGCAGAGCCTGGCACGTGGACTCAGGTGCCATGACTTGTTGATGGGATGCTTTTCTGGAAGAAGCACTAGGGGAGGAGGTGAGGGAAGGGAGAAGACCTGAGAAAAGAGGGGGTTTCAGGTAAATGTTAGTCATGGCTAGATGTGGGGTAAATTCTAACCTGGCTAGGTATTGACTCACAGTGGAAATGAGAAGAGAGATTGTATGGGTATAAGCCACAACACAGATCTCACCACACCTTGAGTGATCCTCCAAGGATGCAAGTCATCGACTATGGACTGTGTATGTGTGTGTGTGTATGCGTGTGTATGCATATGTCCTTGGAAGGGCATGTGAGAACTTCCTTAATGAGGTGCCTCCTATCTATCCTGGTCCAGTAAGGATAGACAGGTCATCAGCATAGCCTTTGCCACAGATACATTTTAAAATAATACATGTATTTATCTGGCTGCCTTGGGTCTTAGTTGTAGCACTCAGGATCTTCATTGCCTCATGTGGGATCTTTTATTGTGGTGCACGGACTCTCTAGTTGTGGCTCTGGGGGGGCTCAGTAGTTGCTGCATGTAGGTTTAGTTGCTCTGTGGCATGGGGGATCTTCGTTCCCTGACCAGGGATTGAACCCATGTTCCCTGCATTGCAAGGCAGATTCCCAACCATTGGGCTACCAGGGAGGTCCCTGCATATACATTTGAATTTTAGTTTTACCAACTTGCGATGGTCTGCAGAAATACCTTTCCCATATATCTTGCTTGAGGGAGAAGGAAAGCAGCTAGAATTTTCAACCTAAAAGTGATACTGGTGTCTCATGTACATTGGTAGAGAGCTGTGGATTTGGATGCTGTGGGAAAAGTCTTCATTTAGATTTCTGGTTTGATAATCCCCCGCGACTCGCTTTCTATTGCTGTTTAAAGACCTCCCACTTTGTATGCCTCATTTCTTTCCCTGTTGCTTGGTGAGGGACTCAAATGCTAACCAGAGCCTCTGTTCTGCCTCTATGGGGTCTAAGCCTTTAGAAGTTGATTTGAAAGAAATGAATCAAACATCTCAGTACCTGTTCCCCAGGCCATGTGATAAAAGTTGCTGAGCCCTGGTTGCAGGTCCTCAGGCCTCATGTGAAGCTGTTTATTCAGACTTCAGAATCTATTTACTGTCATCAGGGTATCAGTTCAGTTCAGTCGCTCAGTCGTGTCCGACTCTTTGCGGCCCCATGAATCGCAGCACACCAGGCCTCCCTGTCCATCACCAACTCCCGGACTTTACCCAAACCCATGTCCATGGAGTCGGTGATGCCATCCAGCCATCTCATCCTCTGTTGTCCCCTTCTCAGGGTATAGTCCCTCCTCAATTCCTGATCTAGCTTCTACTCCAAAGTACTTGAGTCCAGGACGGCAGGGAACACGTGTGTCTGAGTCCCTCTTCCCTCTAGAGTAAATCCCAGCGTAATCCCAGCACAGAGGGCAGAGCTGAGAGGTGCAGTTTCCTTAAGAAAGTTTCATCGTGAGGCCACAAGAGCCAGGCGCTGTGCGTGCGTGTGTGCCCAGCTGCTTCTGTCTAGGTGCTGAGGATGCGGCCAAGTCCCTGTCTTCATGGCATTCATGTGCTAGTGGACCAGAAACTCAAAAGCACAGTGTATCAGTGGGAGAGATATGGTGTGATCAAGATGAAGCAGATTGAAAAATTAAGGAATGTTGGGGGGTTATAATTTTAGATAGACTAGTGGAATGATTGAGGGGTGACTGACAGAGCCACAGGGCCTCAGGGAAAAGAGAGTTCTAAGCGCCGGACACAGCTCACACAAGTAGAGAGAGACGCCTTACCGGAGAGTAACTGGGCGGCCAGTGTGCAGTGGGACTGGGCAAAGCCCAGGAGTTTGCCCAGCATCACAGTCTTTTCTCTGCTAAAGTTATATTGCCCTTTCTTGTCATATTGTCCTGCCGTTTTTACAATTAAAATTTGAGGCTTACAATTAAAATTTGAGGTACACAATTAAATTTTGGTTCCCACAGCAATTGTAATTTCCTGAAGCGTAGATTTAATTGGTCATGCATGTCCATACGTGTGACAGCTTCCCAGGTGGCCCTAGTGATAAAGAACCCACCTGCTAATGCAGGAGACATGAGAGACGCAGGTTCGATCCCTGGGTTGGGAAGATCCCCTGGAGGAGGGCAACCCATTGCAGCATTCTTGCCTGGAGAATCCCATGGACAGAGGATCCTGGCGGGCTACAGTCCATGGGGTTGCAAAGAGTCAGACACGACTGAAGCGACGTGGCGTGCATGCAGGCAGGAATCCACATATGTATATTTATTTTTATTTATTTATTTATTTATTTATTTTTTTAATTTTTTTATTAGTTGGAGGCTAATTGCTTCACAACATTTCAGTGGGTTTTGTCATACATTGATATGAATCAGCCATAGATTTACACTTATTCCCCATCCCGATCCCCCCTCCCACCTCCCTCTCCACCCGATTCCTCTGGGTCTTCCCAGTGCACCAGGCCGGAGCACTTGTCTCATGCATCCCACCTGGGCTGGTGATCTGTTTCACCATAGATAGTATACATGCTGTTCTTTTGAAACATCCCACCCTCACCTTCTCCCACAGAGTTCAAAAGTCTGTTCTGTATTTCTGTGTCTCTTTTTCTGTTTTGCATATAGGGTTATCGTTACCATCTTTCTAAATTCCATATATATGTGTTAGTATGCTGTAATGTTCTTTATCTTTCTGGCTTACTTCACTCTGTATAAGGGGCTCCAGTTTCATCCATCTCATTAGGACTGGTTCAAATGAATTCTTTTTGACGGCTGAGTAAAATTCCATGGTGTATATGTACCACAGCTTCCTTATCCATTCATCTGCTGATGGGCATCTAGGTTGCTTCCATGTCCTGGCTATTATAAACAGTGCTGCGATGAACATTGGGGTGCACGTGTCTCTTTCAGATCTGGTTTCCTCAGTGTGTATGCCCAGAAGGGTGCCCACTCTCACCACTGCTGTTCAACATAGTGTTGGAAGTTTTGGCCACAGCAATCAGAGCAGAAAAAGAAGTAAAAGGAATCCAGATAGGAAAAGAAGAAGTGAAACTCTCACTGTTTGCCGATGACATGATCCTCTATATAGAAAACCCTAAAGACTCTACCAGAAAATTACTAGAACTAATCAATGAATATAGTAAAGTTGCAGGATATAAAATTAACACACAGAAATCCCTTGCATTCCTATATACTAACAATGAAAAAACAGAAAGAGAAATTAAGGAAACAATACCATTCACCATTGCAACAAAAAGAATAAAATACTTAGGAGTATATCTACCTAAAGAAACAAAAGACCTATACATAGAAAACTATAAAACACTGATGAAAGAAATCAAAGAGGACACAAACAGATGGAGAAACATACCGTGTTCATGGATTGGAAGAATCAATATTGTCAAAATGGCTATTCTACCCAAAGCAATCTATAGATTCAATGCAATCCCTATCAAGCTACCAACGGTATTTTTCACAGAACTAGACCAAAGAATTTCACAATTTGTATGGAAATACAAAAAACCTCGAATAGCCAAAGTAATCTTGAGAAAGAAGAATGGAACTGGAGGAATCAACCTGCCTGACTTCAGACTCTACTACAAAGCCACAGTCATCAAGACAGTGTGGTACTGGCACAAAGACAGAAATATAGATCAATGGAACAGAATAGAAAGCCCAGAGATAAATCCACGAACCTATGGACACCTTATCTTTGACAAAGGAGGCAAGGATATACAATGGAAAAAAGACAACCTCTTTAACAAGTGGTGCTGGGAAAACTGGTCAACCACTTGTAAAAGAATGAAACTAGAACACTTTCTAACACCATACACAAAAATAAACTCAAAATGGATTAAAGATCTAAATGTAAGACCAGAAACTATAAAACTCCTAGAGGAGAACATAGGCAAAACACTCTCCGACATAAATCACAGCAAGATCCTCTATGACCCACCTCCCAGAATATTGGAAATAAAAGCAAAACTAAACAAATGGGACCTAATGAAACTTAAAAGCTTTTGCACTACAAAGGAAACTATAAGTAAGGTGAAAAGACAGCCGTCAGATTGGGAGAAAATAATAGCAAATGAAGAAACAGACAAAGGATTAATCTCAAAAATATACAAGCAACTCCTGCAGCTCAATTCCAGAAAAATAAATGACCCAATCAAAAAATGGGCCAGAGAACTAAACAGACATTTCTCCAAAGAAGACATACAGATGGCTAACAAACACATGAAAAGGTGCTCAACATCACTCATTATTAGAGAAATGCAAATCAAAACCACAATGAGGTACCATTACACACCAGTCAGGATGGCTGCTATCCAAAAGTCTACAAGCAATAAATGCCGGAGAGGCTGTGGAGAAAAGGGAACCCTCTTACACTGTTGGTGGGAATGCAAACTAGTACAGCCACTATGGAAAACAGTGTGGAGATTCCTTAAAAAACTGGAAATAGAACTGCCATACATATGTATATTTAAATTGCTTTTCTTGCTTTGTAGAAAAACCAGGGCCTTGAAGAGCCTCTGATAAGAAAAAGCTATGGAAATTTTACTTGGTAGAAATGCAAATAATGGAGTCAAAAGCTGGCCTCATGCTGTTTCTGGCAAAGCAGGCATTGCTCAGTGAAGGAATGATGGCCTTTGAAATTTGGGTGATGTCAGAGGGGAAATGAAATGCTGGCACGGGAAGGGGGTTAGAGCAGACCCCAGGGCTACACAGAGTTCTAGATGTTTCTCTCCTACTTTCACATGTAGTGCCAGGAGGAGCTGCTTTCTTATCGGCTTTTTATTCTTTAGCAGCACTGGTTTCCGTTTTTTTTTTTTTTTTGCAATTTTTGACAATGAGTTTTTTCCCTACCCTGTTGCTTTCTTTTTATTTGTGTTCTTTCTCCCTCCCCGCCCCCCACCTCTTTCTCTCTCCCTTTCCCTTCTCTTTATGGAAAGTTGGCTGTTTATTTCTTTCTTTCTAATTCTAGTCAAAATAAACCCCAAAATCCCCAGGGATAAATTTATCTAAGACATTCCGATTTCCTGGTGTCTTTTGTTGTTATTTTGGTTTCCTTTTTATATCAATATATAGCAGTCGTAAAAGAGGTTTGGATGTTTTAATTTTTTTTTTTTTTTGTTCAGATACATCCGGAATATAAAGTGGCACAAGTATGATGATGGAAGAGACCTGGGAAATGTTAATGTTGTTTAAAACGGATTTAGTCTACTTGAAAGCTGACTTCCTGGGTGATGTGCTGCGAGAGTCTTAATCCCTGGCTCCGTGGTTTCTGTGGGTTGGCATGCTAAGCATTTAATCACTTAGTCATCATTCTACAGAAGGGCTTGTTGTGCTCCAAGGGTTATTATAGTCATGCTGTCACCTCCGTGGATGTGCTTCTTGGAACGGGGATGAATTGGACGCATGAAAGGTGTTTAACAACTGCGGAATGTCTCAAGCAGCTGCATATTCAAAGATAAAAGTACTTCCTATGCAGTTTGACTTGGAAAAGATTGGATGTTCCTAGATTGTTCAAAGATTGTTGTTTGTGCTTTATAATTTTACATCAAAGACAAATATTTTGATATGAAAAGTCTAGTGAGTATCAGCATTTTAAAAAGTACTATTTAAGCTGAATCTAAAAGATCCTGATGCTGGGAAAGATTGCAGGCAGGAGGAGAAGGGGACGACAGAGGATGAGATGGTTGGATGTCATCACTGACTCGATGGACATGAGTTTGAGTAAGCTCTGGGAGTTGGTGATGGACAGGGAAGCCTGGCAGGCTGCAGTCCATGGGATTGCAAATAGTCGGACACGACTGAGCAACTGAATTGATGTAAGCTAGTATATGTAGAATGGATAAATAACAAGGTCCAAGAGTATAGCACAGGAAATTATATTCAATATTCTGCAATAAACCATAATGGAAAAGAATATGAAAAAGATTGTATACATGGAAAAAAAATGAAAAAGAATAGATAATAGAATGTGTGCTTATGCTCAGTTGCCAAGTCATGTCCAACTCTTTGCAACCCCATGGACTGTAGCCCACCAGGCTCCTCTGTCCATGGGATTTCCCAGGCAAGAACACTGGATTGGGTTGCCATTTCCTTCTCTGGGGGTCTTCCCAACCCAGGGATCGAACCTGTGTCTCCTGCCTTGGCAGATGTATTCTTTACCACTGAGTCTATAACTGAATCACTTTGTTGCTATACAGTAGAAATTAATACAACATTGTAAATCAATTATACGTCAGTAAAATATATGGAAAAAAGCTACCCAAACTGAATCCATCCTTATAGAAATCCTTCTTTGTGTATATATCTATCTGGCCCACTGTATTAGTATCTAGGACTTCTGTAACAAAATGTCACAAATTTGATGACTGAGAGCAATACAAATTTATTCTCTCACAGTTCTGGAGCTAGAAGTCTGAAATCAAGGCAGAGCTCTTCTCTTTCTGAAGGCTCTGTAGAAGGGTCCGTCCTTGCCGTCCTCACTTCCGGTCGTTGTTGGCAGTCCTTGGTGTCCTTGGTTTGTGGATGCATCATTCTGACCTCTGGCCCCGTTGTCAGTCTCGGGGCATTTTCCTTGTGTGTGTCCATCTGTGTGGGTTCTCTTCTTTACATGGACGGCAGTCATGGGCCAGGGGCCCACCCTGATCTAGTATGACTTCATCTTAATTTAACCAATTAAATCTTCAAAGATCCTATTTTCAAAGAAGGATGAATATTTTCAAATTCATCATGAGATTCAGGTAGACATTTGGGGGACTCTATTCAGCCCAGTAACTGCCACCCCCATTCCACTAGAGTATAAGCCTATTTGAAAGACAGGCCTATACCTTAATTTTTTAAGTATAGCTACAGTGGCACCTGAAACTCAGTAGATGCTGCATAAATGGTTGTTAAATGAAATAACAGATTTACTTTGAACATTCAAATGTACCATGAAGAAAAAATAACCAGAGATTCAAATGGTACCCAAGAACATTTCTCTATGTGTAATAGACACAGATATATACATATATATACAGATTATATATGAATATTTTTACACATGATTTTTTGAAGAAGTTAGGCACTATGGAATATTGTTACTATTTTTACTATTTTTCTTTTTATGATGAAAAACAGTTCAAGCTTGAAGGAAATGACTAAGTGGATCCTTTTCCTTTCTTGCCCTAAGTTTTAACTTTTCCTATAACAACATATTTAACATACTGGTATGGAAAGTATGAACACATACTCGATTAAATATTTATAGAGTATCATCATAATGCTCTTGATGAAATAATCTTGTGTGAAATGGAAATTGGCTACTTTGGAGTTTAACCTGCTTTATTCTGTTCTGAGAATGACCTCCTCAAGTTACTATCCTAGGAATGTGTGTTCATGGATTCTCAATCACTCAGTTGTGTCCACCTCTTTGTGACCCCATGAACCGTAGCCCACCATGTTTCTGGGATTTCCTAGCAAGAATACAGGAGTGGGTTGCCATTTCCTTCTCCAGGGGATCTTTCCAACCCAGGGATCTTGTGTCTCCTGCATTGGCGGGTGGGTTCTTTACCACTAGCACCACCTGGGAAGCCTGGAGAATGGCAAAACATTCCTCCAGGAAGACACCTGTGCCTAAAGACTCTTATCACGGTACAAAGGTGGCGACAGTATTTCCCCAAGAGGGCCCACCCAAAAGAGAAGCAGCAGATGCATTTCTGCTCTGATAACTTTTCTGGCATCAGTCTGTTGCCATAGATATAATCATGGTGACACAAATTTAGCATCATGACTTCCCAGCAGAAAGTAGAACTTCCTTTTCTTTACACAGTAGATGGACAAGATCAACTGTGGCGGGGGCGGCGGGGAGGTATCTGCTTTGAGTACAAAGTCAACAATTTAGAAAAGTGAAGAGAAAACAAATAACTACCTATGGGGAAAAATGAGTTTTTCTGTAGTTGATTTTTATCTATCTTTTAAAGCTGGATATCTTAATTTTTTAATTACATCTATGAAAAATACACCTGACTTATAATAAATAAAAGGACAAAGATAATGAAGCTAATACATATAAAGACATGTGTGGAATTAAGCCAACATTCTGTCAAGCTCACCTAATTTGTCTTTGTAAGCTTAAATATCTAATGACAACTAGATAGAAGGTTCTATTGGGATATCAGATTTGTTTTTCTAATCACAACTTATATTTAATAGAATAAAAAACATGAAAGGAAATTGCTTCGTTCAACTGAAACATGAGGGGCGTGATAGATTTGTATTTGTATGGCTTTCATTAAAATAAATTATTTTAGAACAATTTTCGATTTATGGAAAAATTATGAGGTAATACAGAATTCCCAGGGACCCCATAACTGTTTTTCCTATTAATAGCATCTTACATTATGGTACATTTGCTCAAGTTAATGAACCAGCACTGATTCATTATTATTAACCAAAGTCCATACTTTATGCAGATTTCCTTAGTTTTTATCTAATGTTCTCTTTCTGTTCCAAGATTCCATTCAAGATATCACACTACATTTTAGTTGTAATGTCTCCTGAGGTTTCACTTGGCTGTGACACTCTCCTCAGACTTTGCTTCTGTTTGATGACCTTGACAATTTTGAGGAGTGTTAGTGGGGTATGTTATAAGATGCCCCCATGATGGAATTTGACATTTTCTCATGATACCACTGTGTATATGGGTTCTTGGGAGGGAGGCCATAGAAGTGAAATGCCATTCTCATCATATTATACTATCTATGTCTCAGCACTGTTGAGTTAATCTTGATCATTTGCTGAGGTGGTGTTTGTCAGTTTTCTCCACTGACAGGTTTATTCCCATCCCCATTTCCATATTGTATCCTTTGGAAGGGAGTTGCTATGTATAGCTCACACTTAAGGAGTCCTGTGGGGCAGCAGGGCTACCCATCTTCAGGGGATGCTCCATCTTCTTGGGGATGGAGTATCTACTTATGTTACCTCTTGCACAGTAGAACTGTCTCTTCTCCTCTATATATTGATTTATTCAATCACTTATTTATATCAGTGTAGACGAGTGGATGGGCTTCCCTGCTGACTCAGCAGTAAAGACTAGTCTGCAATGCAGGAGACCTGGGTTCAATCCCGGGGTCAGGAGAATCTCCATGGACAGAGGAGCTTGTGGGCTACAGTTCATAAGGTTGAAAAGAGTTGGACAGGACTGAAATGACTGAGCACCCCCACACATGGACTAGTGGATATTTATTTTATACTTTGGATTATAATCCCATACTACTTTGTATTTCCTCAAATTGTTTCAGCTTAAGCTACTGAGTACTCTTTCACTGGGTTCCTGTGTCCTGTGTGGAGTTGTAGGAAGACCAAGTTGAGTTTTAATAGTCTATGACATTTCCTTCTGTCTTCATGCAATAGCTATATAAAATAATTTTGTACAAGAGGACAGATTGATTTCACCATAGTGTTAGTGGGTAACTCAACCAGATAGTAATGTCTATTTTTTATTTTTGTTTTTATTTTTATCATAGCATTTGCTAATTTATACCATCTTTCAAGAAAAATACATAAAATTTTGCAATTTATGTTAATGTATGTTTGTCAATTAAGTCACACTGTAGGCAGTTTTTTTTTTTTTTTTTTAATGTCTCGGGTGTTGGCTAAAAGACTGGGGATGTTGACAGCGAAGGACCCTCACCTTCATCACTGTAAAGTGAACTTTACCACTAGAGGGCGTTCAGTTCATTTCAGTCGCTCAGTTGTGTCTGACTCTGTGACACCATGGACTGTAGCATGCCAGGCCTCCCTGTCCATCAGCAACTCTGGGAGTTACTCAAACTTATGTCCATTGAGTCAGTGATGCCATCCAACCATCTCATCCTCTGTTGTCCCCTTCTCCTCCTGCCTTCAATCTTTCCCAGCATCAGGGTCTTTTCCAAGGAGTCACTTCTTTGCATCAGGTGGCCAAAATATTGGAGTTTCAGCTTCAGCATCAGTCCTTCCAATGAATATTCAGGACTGATTTCCTTGAAGATTGACTGGTTGGATCTCCTTGCAGTCCAAGGGACTCTCAAGAGTCTTCTCCAACACCGCAGTTCTAAAGCATCAATTCTTCGGTGCTCAGTTTTCTTTATAGTCTAGCTCTCACATACATTCATGACTACTGGAAAAACCATAGCTTTGACAGAATGGACCTTTGTTGGCAAAGTAATGTCTCTGCTTTTTAATAAGCTGTCTAGACAGAGCTTCACCACAATTCCCTCTAGTCTTCCACTGACATTGTGTTTTTTCTTGAAGATCTTTTAGTTAAAATTTGATCTTTTCCATAGAAACAGAAAATGTGTGGTCCTCCTCTCTCCCCCTCACCTGTTTTCTTACCATTCTTTCCCCTTTTTTCTTTTTTGCACAATGAAGAGGAAACACCTCATTAGAGCAGAGATTATGTCCTATATTCCAGCCACAGCCCATTTGCAGCCCCACCTCAGTCTGCAGCTGAAAGCACTGGCAATCTGGCCCCACCTGGGGGAAAGGTCTTGACCTTTATGGTGGGTGGTTTTTTCCTTCTCTCAGGGGCAAGGCCAAATTGGGAACAAACCGGTGGTTTGGAGCAGAGTGTTTTTAGGGTTTACAGAGAAATTGGTATCCTGATTTTTAAAGTAGTTACTGCCATGCTTTATGTGATATTAGGATATCAGTTCAGAATATAAATACTGCCCAAAGATACAAAGTGCAACATAATAAAAGGAAGCCAAGATCAGAGATGGAGTTCTTCCATTGTTACTTTATTGTTTTTCAGTATATAGGACACTGATATATTGTAAATCATTGATTTAGTATTCATTTATTTTGTTGTTGGCACTATGATCTTTGAAAATGAAACTTTTTATTAGCTTGGATCTATAATGTGTGTCACAGGAAAGCACTTCCAACTTCTTTTATGTGTTACTGTTTATTTTTTTATCCTTTTATTGTCAGTGACAAGGCACAGAACAAAGCTCAACTGAATAGCGCAAGAGGCCCATACATCACTTAGTAACACAAGGGTGATGGAAAGACATGGATAAATTGAAATTAGAGAAACACTGTGAGAGAAATACTTACTTCATTAACCCAACAAGTCTGGGCTCTGTTTATCCTGAGATTTTTTTAGCTCCATGTGATGACTTGTCAGGAGAGGTTTTCCCTAAAAGACCCATTAACATTTCTTTACCTTTTATCAAATGGATGGTGAGGAATGACAGGGCAGGCTGCTATAAAATGTTCAGAAAATAATGTTAATTTCCATTCTGAAATGACATAATGTTTATGAAAGTTTTAAAGGTTGCATGGCAGTTTTATTTTTACTTACTATTGGCTTGGGAAATGAATAGAGCATGTATAAGTCTCCTCGATAGGTTCAAAGAGAAGGTCTTGGGCATTCGAGTGGAGTGGAAGAAACTCCCTTAAAGTGAGCCTGGTTTGAAATTTCGCTTTGAGCATTTTTGGGAGTGAGATCACAAGCGCACAAGGGGAAGCTGAGGGAGGGCATCTGGCATTAAATACCTGCACGCACCTTATGTTATGGGTATGAATTTGCTGTTGATCATAGGAAAGCCTTTCATTTCTTGGCATCTAAATGATAGATGAAAATCCTCCATCTGCGACTGGTGAGATGTTCCAGAAGGGTGTTCTTCTGATAATTATGAAGGGTTGTCACCCTTTTACATGTATACAATCTGTCAGATTCTTACAGCAGAAGACGTTGGGGGTGGTCTATGGATTTGAAAAGTCTTTATTGCTCAAAAATGCTTTAGTAAAATCAGGTGTACTGATGTCTTTTTTCCTTTATTTGTTATTAATATATATAAATAAGGCAGCAATGAGGTAGCGTAATTGTTTGTTTTCCTTTCATGGTAGCCTAGATATTGATTAAACCCTTTAAGCCTCCCTGTTGTTTGTTTCTCAAAATGAACAGGCTATGTTCACGTCTGTTACCACACTTTAGGCAAGAAGACCAATATGTGTGCAAGAATGGGATCAAACAGAATATACTGGCATTAATGAAATGTCTGTATTTATTAAAAATCCATAATATTATTTTCTAACTTTAAAGGAGGAAAAACAAAGCAAAGCCAAGAAATTTGGTGATGAAACAACCCTCATGGCTTAGTGAGTCAGAAAATGCAATGTCTTCTCGAACCACAGCTGAGGGGAGCAGTGCTTCCAGGCAGTGTAGGACTTTCAGGCACAATCCTGAAATGCTGAAGTTTTTATCCACTGTCAGGGCTAAAATACCACAGGTGTGTGGCCACGTGCATACTGTTAGGTATATCAGATTTTGAAGAGCCCATTGTAATTAGAATGGAGAGTTCAACAGAGAAGTGTGCTATAAATATTGGGATTTTAATTTTTATCAAGAAATTCTCTTACTAGATTTTAAGTTTGTTTGAAAGCAGAGACCAGGTAATTTTTCACCTTTGTACCCTCCACAAAATTCCCAGAGTGCCTTACACTTAGTAGATTCTCCGTAATTTCTGTGTGTGCATGTGAAAAGGAATTGTTGACTTTGATTTTAGGGGGCTTGGGGAATTATAGAGGGCTTCCCTGGTGGCTCAGATGGTAAAGAATCTGCCTGCAATGCAGGAGACCTGGGTTTGATTCCTGGGTCAGGAAGATCCCCTAGAGAAGCAAATGACTGCCCACTCCACTATTCTTGCCTTGAGGATTCATGGACAGAGGGGCCTGGTGGGCTACAGTCCATGGGGTCACAAAGAGTTGGACATGACTGAGCAACTAATAATTTTACTCGCAAATTTTAACTATTGGTTGAGTATATACTTATTCAATTATTTAATCACATGTTGTATAATATTTTGAGTCCTTTCATGTGCCAGCACCATGCTTTTCTTTGGGGATATGCTGGTAAGCAAGTGTAGATATGAGTGTGGAGTTGACAGTTAAATGAAAAAATTAATATTAAAATAACTAATATTTTGAATCAGAATTTAGATAATATCCCAAAATTAATACTTATACTAATCAGATGACCAGATGAATTAATCTATAAACCAATCTACAAGAAAAATATTTATATATAATTATTTTATTTTCTAACTTAACTGACATGTATCAAAATACAGCTTGTCTAGTGATGCAAGTTATAATTTAAATTCATTTAATTTTAACAAATCGCTCCAACAGTTCCCAAATCACTGGTTCATTTTTAGATTATAGTAACAGTGAATCACATCAAACTTTTCCAGTGACCTTCTTATTCAGTCAGTTCAGTTCAGTTGCTCAGTAGTGTCTGATTCTTTGCGACCCTGTTGTCTGCGGCATGCCAGGCTTCCCTGTCCATCACCAACTCCTGGAGCTTAATCATATTCATGTCCATTGAGTTGGTGATGCCATCCAACCATCTCATTCTCTGTCATCCCCTTCTCCTCCTGCCTTCAATCTTTCCCAGCATCAGGGTCTTTTCCAAGGAGTCACTTCTTTGCATCAGGTGGCCAAAGTATTGGAGTTTCAGCTTCAGCATCAGTCCTTCCAGTGAATATTCAGGACTGATTTCCTTTAGGATGGACTGGTTGAATCTTCTTGCAGTCCAAGGGACTCTCAAGAGTCTCCTCCCACACCACAGTTCAAAAGCATCAGTTCTTCGGTGCTCAGCTTTCTTTATAGTCCAACTTTCGCATCCATACATGACTACTGGAAAAACCATAGCTTTGACTAGTTGGACCTTTGTTGGCAAAGTAGTGTCTCTGCTTTTTAATATGCTGTCTAGGTTTGTCATTGCTTCTCTTCCAAGGAGCAAGCATCCTGTAATTTCATGGCTGCACTCACCATCTGCAGTAATTTTGGAGCCCCAAAAAATATAAAGTCTGTCACTGTTTCCATTGTTTCCCCATCTATTTGCCATGGAGTGATGGGACCAGATGCCATGATCTTAGTTTTCTGAATGTTGAGTTGTAAGCCAACTTTTTCACTGTCCTTTTTCACTTTCATCAAAAGGTTCTTTAGTTCCTCTTCACTTTTTGCCATAAGGGTGATGTATCTGCGTAAATGAGGTTATTGGTATTTCTCCCTGCAATCTTGATTCCAGTTTGTGCTTCATCCAGTCCAGCATTTCACATGATGTACTCTGCACAGAAGTTAAATAAGCAGGGTGACAATATATAGCCTTGACATATTCCTTTCCCAATTTGGAACCACTCAGTTGTTCCATGTCCAGTTCTAACAGTTGCTTCTTGACCTGCATTCAGATTTCTCAGGAGGCAGGTCACGTGGTCTGGTATTCCCATCTCTTTAAGACCTCCTGATTAAGTCTCCCCTAGTCAGCACATCTATGCAGTTGAAGGGCAGCTGGCCTGATGGCCTTTGGTCAAAGCAGAATATACACCTGGATATCAAACCATTTCTTTTTGACCCAGACTTGGGGAAATGCTGACTTGGCTCTGGTAACAGCACTTCTACCAAAGCTGCCTGCCCCACCATCCATTCCCCACCCTGCCTGCATGGTGCTACTCGGAGGCAGTGACAGCTATGGCCCATAACTTCCTGCCATGGTCAACCCTCGGTGCACTAGGCAGGTATATGGGTGGATGTAGGGGCCATGTATTCACCAACACTACACCTGGCCACATTCCCAGCCTCTCCTGACACTGCCCCATGAGAGTATCCTTCAGTTCATTTCAGTTCAGTTGTTCAGTCGTGTCCAACTCTTTGCAACCCCATGAATCGCAGCACGCCAGGCCTCCCTGTCCATCGCCAACTCCCAGAGTTTACTCAAACTCATGCCCATGGAGTCGGTGATGCCATCCAGCCATCTCATCCTCTGTCATCCCCTTCTCCTCCTGCCCCCAACCCCTCCCAGCGCCAGGGTTTTTTCCAATGAGTCAACTCTTCGCATGAGGTTGCCAAAATATTGGAGTTTCAGCTTCAGCATCAGTCTGTCCAATGAACACCCAGGACTTATCTCCTTCAGGATGGACTGGCTGGATCTCCTTGCAGTCCAAGGGACTCTAGAGTCTTCTCCAACACCACAGTTCAAAAGCATCAATTTTTCGGTGATCAGCTTTCTTCATAGTCCAACTCTCACATCCATACATGACCACTGGAAAAACCATAGCCTTGACCAGACAGACCTTTGTTGGCAAAGCAATGTCTCTGCTTTTTAATATGCTGTCTAGGTTGGTCATAACTTTCCTTCCAAGGAGTAAGCGTCTTTTAATTTCATGGCTGCAGTCACCATCTGTGGTGATTTTGGAGCCCCAAAAAATAAAGTCTGACACTGTTTCCACTGTCTCCCCATCTATTTCCCTTGAGGTGATGGGACCAGATACCATGATCTTAGGTTTCTGAATGTTAAGCTTTAAGCCAACTTTTTCACTCTCCTCTTTCATCAAGAGGCTTTTTAGTTCACCTTCACTTTCTGCCATAATGGTGGTATCATCTGCATATCTGGGGTTATTGATATTTCTCTTGGCCATCTTGATTCCAGCTTGTGCTTCTTCCAGCCCAGCGTTTCTCATGATGTACTCTGCACAGAAGTTAAATAAGCAGGGTGACAATATACAGCCTTGACGTACTCCTTTTCCTATTTGGAACCAGTCTGTTGTTCCATGTCCAGTTCTAACTGTTGCTTCCTGACCTGCATATAGATTTCTCAAGAGGCAGGTCAGGTGGTCTGTTATTCCCATCTCCTTCAGAATTTTCCACAGTTTATTGTGATCCACATAGTCGAAGGCTTTGGTGTAGTCAATAAAGCAGAAATAGATGTTTTTCTGGAACTCTCTTGCTTTTTTAATGATACAGCGGATGTTGGCAATTTGATCTCTGGTTCCTCTGCCTTTTTAAAAACCAGCTTGAACATCTGGAAGTTCACAGTTCAGGTATTGCTGAAGTCTGCCTTGGAGAATTTTGAGCATTACCTTACTAGCGTGTGAGATGAGTGCAATTGTGCGGTAGTTTGAACATTCTTTGGCATTGCCTTTCTTAGGGATTGGAATGAAAACTGACCTTTTCCAGTCCTGTGGCCACTGCTGAGTTTTCCAATTTTGCTGGCATATTGAGTGCAGCACTTTCACATCATCTCTCAGGATTTGAAATAGCTCAACTGGAATTCCATCACATCCACTAGCTTTGTTCGTAGAGATGCTTTCTAAGACCCACTTGACTTCACTTTCCAGGATGTGTGGCTCTAGGTGAATGATCACACCACTGTAATTATCTGGGTCATGAAGATCTTTTTTGTACAATTCTTCTGTGTATTCTTGCCACCTCTTCTTAATATCTTCTGCTTCTGTTAGGTTCATATCATTTCTATCCTTTATTGAGCCCATTTTTGCATGAAATGTTCCTTAGGGAGCCCCTAGTATAGCATTATGTAGAACTCAACAATTGGAGTCAGAGTAGATTAATATTTTAACAACCAGTGCATTATATACTGGTACCTATATACATGTGTGGCTGCTAAGTTACGTCAGTTGTGTCTGACTCTTTGTGACTTTATAGACTCTAGCCCAGCAGGCCCTTCTGTCCATGGGATTCTCCAGGCAAGAATACTGGAGTGGGTTGCCATTTCCTCCTCCAGGGGATCTTCCCGACCCAGGGATCGAACCCATGTCTTGTGTGTCTCCTGTATTGGCAGGTGGGTTATTTAGCACTAGTGATACCTGGTAAGCCCAGTACCTATATAATATCTTTAATTTTTAAATTGCTAGCAAAGAGCTTTTTTTTTGGTCTGGACATGTATAATAGTAAAATCAGGAAGAAATACTGTTAAATTACTGTATCTTTGTTGAATGACAATTTGTATTCAAGGCATGTTTTGGGAGGGAAGATAAGAGAATTAGGGGTTTGATATAAGTATAGGATACGTAAGATAACAACAAGATTTGGTCTTAGAAAATTTCCATAGTGACGTTGGGATCATAGCATGGGGTTAATAGCAGCTTTATATACAAATATGTTTACAGTATGAGTGTAAAGCTTTCAAGTTATTCAGCCATATATTGAGGTGACAGTAAAAGTGTCTGAGAGAGTCCTTTGTGTTCTATAGGAATTCAGTAGATGTTGGTTGAGCTGATTTTATGAAGCCACTGGTACAGCACTGAAAATATGACTGTATATATTAGCTGTGGTCCCATAACTGAAATGTTAATCTCAGTAGATCACTGTTCATATTTATGGTAGTGAAATATTTATATCCTAAATCAATGAATAAATAATCCTGATGGATCAAGATTGTAGTTCAGGGTTATGAGTATAAGAAGCTAATACAATAGGAACAAAATTTTATGTGTGGATACATAGTGGGAAAATGTGAACTAATTTATAATTAAATGTTAAATGACAACATTATTAATAAGTGTTTTGATGATAAATTCTTTATTTTGTAGTAATGTATATGGAACATAAAATTTACCATTTTAACCATTTTTAAGTCTATAATTCTGTGGCATTAACTTCATTTATATTGTTATGCAATTTGGTGGTAAATGCTTATTAAGACCAAGGTCATATTATATACTGTAGGTGTTTTTTTGTTTTTGTTTTTAATATGGGAAAACTAAGTCTTTTAGAGTCACTGACTACAGCTCGACTGAATCTTGTTGATCCAGGAACATCAGTCATGAGGAGGATACCCGGGAAGAATACAGATAACTTCGTGCAAACTTCAGCACTTTGAAATAAATTCTAGTATATATTCTAGGATGTTAATGCAGTTTTTTTCTTTGCATCTGAGCCAGTAGTTTCCTCAGGTGATGACAGATTACTGTTAATAGGTTATGAATGGAAATTCAGTCTATGAATCCATCCTCAGTAATCTACATATATATCAAATGGCCAATGCCTGATACATTTTACTGCATCAGGAAATACACAGAGATGGGTAGGAAGTCTGTTAAAGGAATAAACGTTTGTCCTGAATATAATGTTGTACATATTAAACACTAATGAAGTTCTGGAGTGCTTCTTAGAACAGGTGGGTTTTTAGAAGATGTGTTTTGTCAGAGTGAAATGAACATTAATTATAGGTATTAAGGTAATATACAAAGTTGTGATTAAAGTTTGCACTCCTATTTAGTCCTATTAATTATCTTTTCTTATACTATATAGGTGGAAATTAAATAAGAAGGAATGAGATTTTGTTTTAGAATCTTAAAATTTTTACGTGTTTTTCTTAAAATGAAAACATTGGCCATTTTCCTTTTTATTACATTAGAATTCTTTCAATATGCACTGGATTTCAGATCACATATCACTGATAAAAATCTGTTTACTGGGAAGATGAAAATTTCTTTCTTTAGTAATAAGATTTTCATCCAGAATGACTGGTAAAGTCACTTCTTATGTAAATATTTTTGAAAATTAAAAAAATTTTAAATTCCTTGTGTCCTTTTTGCTAACCAATCTGAATGCTCAAGTCTTGATTTTTGAAAACTGTATTATATTTATAAATCCACAGATATTTAGGATAAAAATGTTAGCTGCTTAGGCATTGTGGTCTCATAGTAAATGATATGGATGATTTTCCTTCTGAACTTCTTTGGATCTTCAAAATCTTCATTATTTTCAGTAGTGAATTGTATAAATAACTATTCTAACAGCATTAAAAAAGAATGCATTCCAAAAAAATTTCTTATGTGGCAAGTCCTATAGTGTCGTGATAACAAATTAGTTGGAAAGAATGATAGGAGTTTATGTTTACATTGTCAAAGTAAAAAAAAAAAATCTAAATGTTAGCTCCTTCAGCATCACTATCTCCTAATGTACTCAGTTTATATTTTTATTAACTACGTGTGCATATTAGTCATCTAAAGTACAGTAATCTTGTTGCACTGAAAAAGAAGATGAGTATAGTTGAGATTAGGTTCTATTTCTCATTAAAAGTTGTGTAATTTTTTCCTCCTGATTATTGGATGATTCTTTGAATCTTAAAACAGGTATATTATAAATCTTCTGAGAGACTTTCTGTCATTTTCTTATGTATCTTCATCTGATTCAATTTGAGAAGTCTTGGGATTTCTCTGCATTTTTACTTTCCAGTTGGAAACTTTCAAGCAAGAACCCAGGAAGTTTTACCTGTTATAAAACCCTATTTGGTGATTCTTTCAGCATTTCTTATTTGGTAGAATAAAAGAACAGAAAGAAAAACTACTCCCCCTGAAGAAAGAATCTAGTTAGTAGGTGGATGGTTTGTTTTCTGGGCGTGTGTATGTGGATGTGTGTGTACGTATGAGATCATGAACGTGAGTGACAAGACTCCTTTACTGGGGAAATGCATAAGTCTTTTATTTTAGGTGGTGGTGAGAGATGATGAACCTGGCAACTTAAGTATTTATAACAAAGTTGAAAAATCAAAATACCATCTCTGATATCTACAGAGCATGTGTGCTAAGTCGTTTCAGTCGCGTCTGATGCTACGATGCTATGGACTGTAGCCTGCCAGGCTCCTGTGTCCATGGGATTCTCCAGGCAAGAATACTGGAGTGGGTTGCCATTTCCTTCTCCAGGAGATCTTCCTGACCCAGGGATCGAACCCATGTCTCGTACGTCTCCTGCATTGGCAGGTGGGTTCTTTACCACTAGTGCCACCTGGGTATCTACAGAAGCCAGAGTCAAATGAATTTTGAATAACATATAGATAAATCTTGGTTTTCATGTAATTCTAGTATAAATGTTGACCTATAAAATGTTGTTCCAAAATGCTAGCACTGTAGGTGTATTGATTCCTACACTATTTTATTTTTCAAGCTAAGGTATTATCTGGGAAAAGTTAGATGATGTTGCAGATCGTCAGTGGCTATTGGGTGGCACTGTAGGAAATTTACTGTGCATGTCGCTGAGTAGGACACCAAGATGAGCCTGAAGGAAGCATCATTCTCATTATATATCAGTGGACAGTTGCATTTTTCATTTTTGTTCCTTCTAAATTTTGCCCATTGCTTGGCTGGGGGGCACATGAATCTGGTCCTAATTTTCTCCCTGCTGAAAGCTTTTCTGGCTCTGCGTCTTCCAAGGATGGGAGGTATAAGCTGTTAAGGTGTTTGATAATATGCTCTTTGCTCTCTCTTCCTACTTGTTTTCTTAAGATTTTATACCAACATATGTTTTCGAGACAGGTGATTCTTTCCTTAAGAATTTAAGTTTTTGAATCAATAATACTTACATAGAATCAAGTGTCAGCAAATATAAAATATTCTATCAAAAGTCTCAATTGTCTTTTCTGTATGTCCAGATCCATCAGCCCTAAGAGATAAACATCATCCAGAGAAATTTTATGCTTGTATGAACTAGTACACACATATGTTTATATGCTATTTTTCCCCTCTATTTTATTCAGTGTTAATTTTTTATATTGATGTATATATAGGTGATTTACAGTGTTGTGTATAGCAAAGTGATTCAGTTATACATATATACATATATATATATATACACACATCCTTTTAAATATTCTTTTCCATTATGATTTACCATCGGGTATTGAGCATGGTTCTCTGTGCTATGCAGCAGCGCCTTCTTGTTCATCCATTCTGTGTATAAAAGCCCACACCTGCTAACCCCGCCTCCCCCCCACCCTCCCCCAACCCCCTCTCCTTTGGCAACCACCAGTCTATTCTCTGTGTCAGTGTTTCTGTTCCACAGATAGGTTCAATTGGGTCGTATTTTCGATTCCACATATAACTGACTTCATACGGTATTTGTCTTTCTCTTTCTAACTTATTTCAGTTAGATTCATAATCTGTAGTTGCATCCATGTTGCTTCAAATGGCATTATTTCATCCTTCTTAGTTTGAATAGTATTTCATTATACCACATCCTTTTTTTTTTTTTTTTTACTTTTTATTTTGTATTGGGTTATAGCTAATTAACTAAAACTGTTGTGATAGTTTCAGATGAACAGCAAAGGGACTCAGCCATACGTATACATGTATACATTCTCCCCCAAACTCCTCTCCCATCCAGATTGCCACATAACATCAAGCAGAGTTTCATGTGCTATACAGTAGGTCCTTGGTGGTTATCCATTTAAAATAGAGCAGTATATACATGTCCACCCCAAACTCTTTAACTATCCCTTCCTCTCTATTCTTACCCTCTAGCAACCGTTAAGTTTATTCTCTGTGAGTCTGTTTCTGTTTTGTAAGTTCATTTGTACCATTTCTTTTTAGATTCCACACATAAGGGATGTCATGCAATATTTCTTTCTCTCTTTGACTTACTTCACTCAGTATGACACTTTCTAGGTCCATTCATGTTGTTGCAAATGGCATTATTTCATTCTTTTTAAATGGCTGAGTAATATTCCATTGTGCACATGTAGCACATCTTTGTGCATTCCTCTTTCAGTGGACCTTTAGGTTACTTCCACATCTTGACTATTGTAAGCAGTGCTGCAGTGAACACCGGGGTGCATGTATCTTTTTGGATCGTGTTTCTCTTGGGATATATGCCTAGGAGTGGGACTGCAGGGTCATATGGTAGGTAGCTCTATTTTTAGATTTTTAAGGAACCTCCATACTGTTCTGCATAGTGACTGTACCAATTTACATTCCCACCAACAGTGTAGGAGGGTTCCCTTCTCTCCACACCCTCTCCAGCATTTATTGTTTGTGGAGTTTTTGACGATAGCCTGATATAAGGTGATATCTCACTGTAGCTCTGATTTGCATTTCTCTACTAATTAGTGATGAACCTCTTTTCATGTGCCTACTGGCCATCTGTATATGTCTTCTTTGGAGAAATGTCTATTTAGGTCTTCAACCTGTTATCTGAGTGTACCGTATCTTCTTTATCCATTCATTTGTTGATGGACATTTAGGTTGTCTCCATGTCCTGGCGATTGTGAACAGTGCTGCTACAAACATTTCCTTTTAAAGCAGAATGTAGCATACTATCCACACTCTTCTGTACCTTGCTTTTTTACTTGACAATATATTTTGGACAGTTTTCTGCATGAGTGCTTTGGCCAGTATAGGTTATTATGTTGATCCTAAAATCTCTGTGCCTTAAAATAACATAGATTTATATTTCACTCACATTGCATATCTATTGTGAGTCATCTGTAACCTTGGTCAAGGTCACTGTCTCTTGAGAATTCCGGCTGATTGAGCAACATTTATCTGGAACATTGCCAGTTAAAGATGGGGGGTGGTGGGGGGTGGTGGGATAGCTTAAAAAAATCATGTCTTTGCTCTTAAATCTTCTGTCTGAAACTGACGCATGATGTATATGCCTACGTTTCATTCAACAAAGCAAGTCATACCTTTCCCCAAGTTCAATAAGAATAGGGATTTTTAATTCTCCAGGGAGAAGCATCACAGTAGGGGAGTTTTGACTAACTGGTGAATGGTGACCCAGTCTGCCCCAATCAGTATTAAAGACCTCAGTATCATTTTTACAGCTGCAGCACATTCCACTAAATAGATGCAATATAATTTAACTAGCTTCTTGTTAATAGACATTAGCTTTCTTTTAATCTTATTACAATAGTCCTGAAAGGCATCATTTCAGGAGCATGAGCACCTTGCTGGGGTAAATTCTGAGCAGTAGAATTACTGAATCATTGCTACACATATTTGTAATGTTTGTAATGTTGTAATGTTTGCAATGTTTGTAATATTGTTAAGTTGCCCTCCAATTTACACCAGTGGCACATGAGATTGTATTATTTTATGCTTACCAATAATACAATGTGTTATCAAAACTTCTGGAACTTAACAGATCTGTGAGGTATAAATGGTATCCTGGTATAGTTTTTTTTTTAACTATTTATTTATTTATTTGGCTGTGCCAGGGTCTTAGCTGTGGCAAGAGGGATCTTTGATTTTCATTGGGGGCATCCTTGGGTCGGGAAGATCCCCTGGAGAAGGGAATGGCAACCCACTCCAGTATTCTTGCCTGGAGAATTCCATGGACAGAGGTGCCTGGAGGGCTAGAGTCCATGGGATTGCAAAGAGTTGGACACGGCTGAGTGGAACTAACATTTTCTTTCATGCAGCGTCTTTGGTAGTGGCATGTGAACTCTTAGTTGTGGCATATGAGATCTAGTTCCCTGCCCAGGGACTGGACCATGGTCCCTTGCATTGGGAGCAGGGTTTGAATCACTGGACTATCAGGGGAGTCCGTATCCTGTTATAGTTTTAATTGAATTTTTTGTAATTGAGATTAACATATTTAAAGATAATTTGTATTTCTTTTTCTGAACTCCTTGGACTTCTATTTTGCTCCTTTGATTGGTTGAATCATGTGCCAATACTATATTGTTTTGATTATTGGGGTTTTATAATGTTTTAAAATCTGAACAGTCTTCTCTCACTGCTCTTAATTTAAAGAGTTTTCTTCTTATACTTATTTTTTTTATATTAACTGTAGAATCATCTTATTTATTTCCAGGAAAAAAATCTGCTTTTATTTTATTGGTTTAATTTTAAATGTATACATTAATCTAGCGAGAATTGACATTTTTACAACATGCATTCTTTTTTTTCTTCCAGCTACCATTTCTACTCATGTTTAGGTTTTCCTAGTAAAGTGTTGCACGTTTATTTGAAAAAGAATTCCTAAGTATTTTATCTGTTATTTTGTATTATTGTTTCTCTAGTAAATTGGACCTTCTATTCCATTATATCTTTAAACTATTTGTACATATGAAGATTATTGCTTTCTATGTGTTACGTTATATACTGATACCTCTCTAAATCTTACGTTCATTTTGGTAGTTTTTCATTTGACTTTTAAACTCCAGTTTCATAATCCTCTCGCAAAGTGAAAGTGTTAGTTACCCAGTTGTGTCTGACTCTTTGCGAACCCATGGACTAAAGCCCACCAGGCTTCTCTGTCCATTGAATTCTCCAGCCAAGAACACTGGAGTGAGTTGCCATTCCCTTCTTCAGGGGTTTTTCCCGATTCAGGGATCAAACCTGTGTCAGGCAGATTGCAGGCAGATTCTTTACCTGCTGAGGCTTCCAGGAAGTCCATAATGCTCTTATCTCCAGAAAATTATAGTTTATTCTACTCATTCCTTTTGTGTTAATAATTTCTAGTTTAACTGAATCCACTAATACATCCCTTGTAATGTTAAGTGTTAGTGGTAACAGTGAGCACCCTTTTATCTGATGGTAATGGACTGTGTCCAGTGTTTCCCCACTAAGAATGTTCTGGAGGTAAATCTAAGGATTTAGCCATTACTTTCTAATTTGTTGAGTATTTAACAAGGATATATATTTATTTGTCAGTGGCTTTTCACTTTTGATAAAGAATTCCATGTGACTTTTCTTCAGATATACTAAGTAATCATTTCATCATTTTTTAAAAAATCAATTGAATGCTAACTATGTTTCAGGTACTCTTGTTGGCCTGCAGGATACAGTGGTGAACAAAGCAGAAGCCTGCTCTTTTAGAGTTTATATTGTGGCAGGAGAAAGAGACAATAAAAAAAATTGTGATGTATCAATACATTGAATCAGTTGTAGAAGGAGATACACAAGTGTTGTAGAAAAAAAAGAATCTGAAGCATCAGGGGTGGGGGTTGAATAGTTGCAAATTTAGGCAGAGTAGGCAGCATAAGCCTATGAGGAGGGTGTCATTTAAGCCGAAAATGGAAGGAGGTGAGGGATTAAGCCCCATAGATAACTTGTGTACAGTGTTCCAGACAAAGGGAATATAGCAGTGCACGTCCATTAAGGCAGGAACATCCCTGGACTGTTTGAGGAACAACAGAGTGTCCAGTGTGGCTGGAGCCGTGTGACTTGAGTAGAGAGGGTAAGAGACAGAGGCAACACGTTTAATAGATTGCCAGGTTATATAAACCAGTGGTCCCCAATCTCTTTGGCACCAGGGACCAGTTTCGCGGAAGAAGATCCCCCGCGGCCCCAGACTGGAGAGTAGAGAGAATGGTTTTAGAATGGTTCAAGTGCATCACATTTATTGTGCACTTTATTTCTATTACTGTTATAACAGCCCCATCTCAGATCGTCAGGTATTTGATTCTGGAGGCTGAGGACCCTTTAGATTATGTAAGAATTTATGAGTTTTACTCTGAGTAAAATGGAAAGTCTTTGGAGGTTTTGGAGCAGAGAAGTGACATGATCTGACTTAAATACTAAAGTGATGTGTTTAATATAAGCAGTATTAGTACATTTGCTCAGATTCCATGATCTCAGAATAAGCCATATTTGATTGTGATGTGCTACTTTTCTTTTTGAAGAAGTATTGATGGATTTTGTTTGCTAATATTTTCTTTAGGACTTTTACATTGAGGTTGGTCTTTGGAGTTGTGTGTGTGTGTATATGTGTGTTTTGAGTAGTAAATGTATCCTCAATATTTCAGAATTTTGTTTACTTCATAAAAAGAATTGAAAGGTTTTGTTTTTCTGTGTATTGCAGTGCTTAAAGAGAATTGACATTATTCTTTTAAAAAAAGGTTTCCTGGCATTCCCCCGGGAAACCAGAGATAGATTTCTTATCTCTATTCCTGTCTTAGACCACAGAAGGGAATTCACTTTGTAGGATTCTATGTCACAAATTCAAAAGTAAAGAGTGAGGATAGTTAAGTTTAAAACCTTTTTTTAATGAAAAACTAGAAAGAAAAATCCATGAGTTTTTTCCTTATACAACAAGGAAACTGAAAATGATTTTGCTGATAATTTTTCAGTGATTCTCATGTCAAATGCAATCAATAGAAAGTCTTTGAACATCTGTGTGATTATTAAATATAGGCTGAAATTATATTATACTTGTGGCCAATTGACGAGTATTGCAAAAACCCATTTTAAAACTTGTATATTATATAAGGTGCTTTAAAGAACCAGTTCTTGATATTTCCTACCTTACATCCTACCAATTCCTTCATTCAGTTTTATCATTTTTGCACAGAGAGGATGGTCAGTACTATCTTTTAAATTATTGTTGTTTTCTGTTTAGAAACTGAAAGAGCAGAAGGGAGCCCCCAGACTAAAAGCTGGAGGCTCATAGCTTTAGTAGTCTGAGCAAGCTGACATCTTGGCTCACATTTCAAGATACTATCCATAAAATGAAATCATTATCTTGGAAAGATATCTGCACCCTCACATTCAATGCAGCATTATTCACAATGGCTAAGACATGGAAACAACAAAAGAAATGTTTATTAGCCATAAAAAAAGGAGATCCTGATCCTGCCTTTTGGGACAGCATGGATGAACCTGGAGGACACTGTGAAATAAGCCAGACACAGGATGACAAATACTGTATGATCTCACTAACACGTGGAAGCTTAAAAAGCTGAGCTCATAAACGAAGAGAACAGATGACTGACGGCGGGAGGAATGGGGAGATGTTAGTCAAAGGGTATCCACTTTCAGTTTTAAGACAAATAAGTTCTTGGAATCTAATGTACAGCATGGTGGCTTTAGTTCACAATACTGTTTTGTCTACTTGGACATTGTTAAGAGAGATCTTAAATGTTATAACTCAAAAATGGTATCATTATATGAGATGATGGAGATGTTAACTAACTTTATTTGTAATATTATAGGTACATTAAGTCATCACATTGTATACCTTAAACCTACACAATGTTATTTGTCAATTACATCTGAATAAAACTGGGGAAAAAATACTTTCCATGTCAACAGGTGAACTGTTTGAGGAAAATTTTGGTACCTACTGGAATGCTTTCAGTTTCACAAATAGGATTCTCGACCAAAGTGGAATAAACAATGTGGGATTATTTTTCTCCAGTGACAGCTGATGAGATAGGTGACTCCAGGATTGGGTTCAGCAACTCCGCAAGTCCAGACCTCTGGGGAGGCTTCTCTTCAATTCTCTTAACTTTCCCTCATTCTCACAATGTGGCTGCCATAGTCCCAAGCATGAACATCTTTTTACCAGTTTTCAAGAAGAAAGAGGTGAACATTTCTTTACACATTTCTTTCCTGTTTTTATCAAGAAGAAAATCTTTTCAGATACATTTCCTTGGAAATGAGTAGATCAAATGCCTACTAAACATTCTCTAGCAAAAAAAAACCATGACTTCCAAATGTCACTCATGATATATTCTCTGGGGCTTGATTTCTGGCCCAAACCTGAACCAAAGTAGGCTCCTATTTAAGGGATCCCACAAAGAGAAATGTCTTCTGAGTGGGCATTCAAGTGCCTGCTTCAGTACTAAGAGCCAAAACCTTAGTGATCTTTGCAAGGGGAAGACGGATTTCTCTGTTTCATTTCTATATCTTCATTTCCACAGGTCACCCAATTCAAGAGATCATTCTATTGCTCCCCAGCAGGGTCTTCATTAACCTATTGTACAACCTGATGGACATGACCTCATTTCTCCAGTCAAGCTCTCTGAGTTCCAGATCCATTCTGGAACTCAGATTCCATAATGCCACTCTAATTATGAGTAATCTCCAGGAGTTGGTGATGGACAGGGAGGCCTGGCGTGCTGCAATTCATGGGGTCACAAAGAGTTGGACATGACTGAGCGACTGAACTGAACTGAACTGAATTCATAATTAGGCTTTCTGAGGATGGATCATGATTACAAAAACTCAAAAAACTACTGGATTTATTCATTTTTACTCTATTCTGCTCCTCCTCCTGGAGTCCCTACTGCAGAAAATGACTCTACTATCTGGGGTCACCTTGACTCCTGTCTCTCCACTGAAACTCGCATCTAGCCACTGAGTTTGGTGATTCAGGACTTCTAAATCTCTCTCAAGTCCAGTCACTTATGGCCATCTGTATTAGTTTGCTAGGGCTGATATAATAAAACACTGTGGACTGAGTGGCTTAAAAGCAGATTTCTTGTCTCACAACTCTGGAGACTTGAAACCCAATGTCGAGGTGTGTCAGAGTGGAGGCCTCTCTCCTTGTCTTGCAAATGGCTGTCTCCTCACTGCCTTCATATAATCTTTTCTCTGTGCACACATATCCGGATTTATTCATTTATTCATGGTGGCTCTCCGTGTGTCTGTGTTTCCTCTCCTTATAAGAATCCCTGTAGGGTTGAATTAAGACCTACACTAACAGCTTCATTGAATCTGTTCACCACTTTATAGGTGCTGTCTCTAAATGCATCATGTTCTGAGGTATGAGGATTTAGTGCTTTAGCATCTGAATTTTGGGTAACACAATTTAGCCCATAGCACTTTTCCAGTTCTACTGTCTTAAATTTGGCCGTCGTTGTCTCTTGCCTTGATTATTGACTGAAACCACTCTTTTCTTCCATTTATTTTTAAAATTCTTCAGCTAGAATGTCCTTTAAAATGACACCCTGTGTTTAAACATTTTCAATTTTTTTTTTTAATGGAAAGATATCCCATGTTTATGGATTGGGAGAATCAATATTGTTAGAATGTCTAAACTACTCAATGGGATCCACAGAGTGCCTTGATTATTGACTGAAACCACTCTTTTCTTCCATTTATTTTTAAAATTCTTCAGCTAGAATGTCCTTTAAAATGACACCCTGTGTTTAAACATTTTCAATTTTTTTTTTTAATGGAAAGATATCCCATGTTTATGGATTGGGAGAATCAATATTGTTAGAATGTCTAAACTACTCAATGGGATCCACAGAGTCAAGGCAATCCTTTTCAAAATGCCATTGACATTTTTTTTTCCCATAGAGCTAAGAAAAATAATCCTAAAATACATCAAAAGAAAGTAAAAGTGTCAGTTGCTCAGTAGTGTCTGTCTCCTTGACCCCATGGACTGTAGTCTGCCAGGCTCCTCTGTCCATGGGATTTCCCAGACAAGAATACTGGAGTGGGTTGCTATTCCCTTCTCCAGGGAATCTTCCTGACCAAGGGATTCCTGACCAGGTGTCCTCCATTGCAGGCAGATTCTTTACCATCTGAGCCACCAGGAAAGCCCTTAAAATACATGTGGAGCCACCAAAGAACCCAATTACAAAATCATTCCTGAGAACGAACATCAAAATTGGAGGCATTGTCATTTCTGATTTCAAACTCTTTTACAAAGCTACAGTCATCAAAACAGCATGATGTATTGTCATTCACATTCATGATTTTTTACTACTTTAACCTGGTATACAAAGCCCTTTGTGAACCTCCCCATCTTTATCTTTGAACAAATTTTCTTCACCAAATCCATTTTCCTGCCACGTGGATCTACTTTTAGATCCTGCAAGTGATGTACTTTGCAGACTCTGGGTCCCTAAACATCCTCTTTGTTTGTAACATACTCCCAATGTGGAGTTAATGTCCTGTTTTTTACTCATTCCATCATTTTGAGTTATCACTACTATCCAAATACTTTTAATCACTTAATGAGAATTTCAGAATTGCCAAGCATAGTACCAAGGCAGAAATGCTAAAAAAGACTCCTAACATAGAACCCCTAAGTAATTAGCAGAAATCCCTGAAACAGATGTTAACATCATACTGCCAACATCCTATGGTGTTTTCAAGGTTATAAGCTAAATAATATGAGATCAGTTAGAACTTAAAACACTAAGAGTTCATTGAATAGCTTTCTTTCCTTTCAGAAATCTGCATATAAACCTCAGTTCTTTAATATCTCTTAAAAAATGACTGTAATACATCTGCTGATCCAGTTTCCATTTGATTAGTTATACACACTGTTACTTTGACTTTATGCCTTGTGAGAATCAAAGAAGAACCACGATTTGTTAAAGGAACCCTTTTAACAGCTTTGTAAACAAGCACTGGTGCTTTACCATTGACTCTGAATCTTTACCTGCTGAACTGCTTTCATAGAGAAACAAAGTGAGAGTCGCTCAGTCCTGTCTGACTCTTTGTGACCACATGGACTATACAGTCCATGGAATTCTCCAGGCCAGAATACTGGAATGGGTAGCCTTTCCCTTCTCCAGGGGATCTTCCCAATCCAGGGATCGAACCCAGATCTCCTGCTTTGTAGGCAGATTCTTTACCGGTTGAGCCACAAGGGAAGTCCACTATAACTTTAACATGCTTAAATACTAATTGATTTACCAACCTTAGGTATTACTTCTACTTCTCACTGTGAAATATAGTTTACCTCATTTATACAACTTCCTTCCCCTTTCAATTTAAAAATACGTATTTTAGAAAGGTTTTTCAATTGTGTATCTTTATAATTTTGGTAATGCATTTAATTTCTACTTTTCTTCTCTAGTCTTTAGATAAGGTCTCTTTATTCCTCATGATGACTAGGGAGGATATTAATACCTCTGCCTGTATACTTCTTTCCAGTTCCATCTGCCAACCTGTTGGCTCTAAGTTTCCTTGTATATTATCCAGGCAGATAGTATTTACATTCTGTTCTGAAACCACAATCAGTTCCTTCTTACTTTAAGAATCTAACTAGATTCTAAAGATGATGAGTTAAATTACTTTTCCTTCTAAGGGCCCAGTTACCCATCCCTCACGCCTCTTGAATCAGCCTAACATTAAGGCTAATGAGTTCTGTTGTGATCTCAAACTCCACTATCTGCTAAAAGTCACAGCACATTTTGCTTTGCTTTTATATGAAAAATTGCTCTCTTGTAGAGTTTTCTATCTTTTCTGATGTTTCTATTCCTCCCTCTCCTTTGCTCCGTTTGGTAATTGTAAACAACCTTTTCATTATATCATTAATCTCTTTTGACTAATTGTTATAGTGATTGGAATCTACTTCATTTTTCTTCTTTGAGATTTTCTACTGGTGGCCGTGGGCTTTTCCCGTGGCTCAGTAGTAAAGAATCCGCCTGCCAGTGCAGGAGATGTGGGTTTGATTCCTGGATTGGGAAGATCCCCTGGGGAAGGAAATGGTAACCCACTTCAGTATTCTTGTCTGGAAAATCACATGGACAGAGGAACCTGGCGGTCTATAGTCTGTGGGTCTCAAAGAGTCGGATACTACTGAGCAACTAAACAGCAACGACTGGTGACCTGTGTCTTCTTGTCCTGAGACGAGTTGCTTTCTAGACTTGCTGCAGAACTGTTTTCCCTTTCACTGTGCTTTGCTTTTTCTCTTGTTGCTATTTCTTACACCTTTCTCTTTCTTGATTTCCATTCTTGTTTTGGTGAAGTGTCCTCAATGATTTCCTCTGAAAGGTGGATGTGAGATAAATATTCTGAATTTATCACCATCCGAACATATATTTCTTTAACTTCAAATATTTGGAAATAGATAACCTACATGCCAAAAATTTTTCCTTAAACTCTGAAAACATTGCTCTGAATTTATTCCCTAGCATTTAATGATGACAATGGCAGAATGATTGTCAGGCTTTTGTTTTTCCTTAGTGAACTTTTATTATTTTTTTCACTTTGGAAATATTGAGGATATTCTCTTTTTGTTGTGGAGTATAAAATGCCATAAAATTATGTCTAGATTTTTTTTTCTATTGTTATTTCTTGACCTGGAAAGTTTGGTGACCACTGCTCCTGTGAAAATGCATATCTTGTCTTCATCCTATCAAATTTGAGTCACTTCGATATAGACTTCCCCTCTCCCCACCTCCACGCAACCCTTTTCTGTAGATCTTTTGTTTTCTCTTTGCTCTGGGAAAGTTCCTTGACTTTGCCTTCTAGTTTTTCTCCTGGTAATGATTTTAACATTTGTGGAAACTTTTTTCCCCCTCAACATTGGTCTCTACTAAAGAAAGGGTCTTATTGTAAACACTTTGTACAGGAATGGGTCTTATAAATGGACAGTCTCTGTTCAAGGGTGAATGAAAAGATAGCTTCCTCTTAAGTCAAGCACTCATGAATGCCGGGGTGGGTAAGTGCCTGCTTTAACACCAGTAGTCGAGTTTCTGCAGCACTTATTCAAATCTTCAGAAAGAACTCTCTTAGTTTCTTTTTTCTTTTTTACCCCTGGCTGTAAATGTTATGCTGCTAGAAGCTCTGCCTCTCTGCCTTGGCAGGAGGTGGAGGTCTCCTTAGTCAGACTTTCACTTAACTTTCATGTTCAGCATTTTTTCTCCTACATTTTTTCCCCCTACCATCCATCCCTGCTGATTTCTAGCCCAGAGCATGTTCAGGACTCCCACTCCCTGGCTGTGGATTTTTCCATTCTGTTTCACACAAAGCACTTTTCTCAGCTACTTTCCAACTCTCAGAATTTTGGTGAAATCTTTTGAGTGCTGAACCCTGATTCCTTCTAAAGATTTAGTCCCTTTCATGTTGGTTTTTGTCACATTAATGGCACTGTTGTCTTGGAACAATATGACAGAGGCAAACATATCTGCCTTGTCCTGTAACTTAAACAAGAATCCTCCGCGTCTGTGTACCCCTTAGTTCATTCATTTTTAAATCCATCATTCATTCTTCAAACATTTTTTGAGCACATATAAATGCTCTTGTCACACAGAGCAAAAAGTTGGGTATAGAACATTGATCAAACTAAAATCACGGCATTTGGTCCATCACTTCGTGGCAAATAGATGGGGAAACAGTGGAAACAGTGACAGACTATTTTTTTGGGCTCCAAAATCACTGCAGATGGTGACTGCAGTCATGAAATTAAGAGACGCTTGCTCCTTGGAAGAAAAGTTATGACCAACCTAGACAGCATATTAAAAAGCAGATACTTAAAAAAAAAAAAAAGCAGATGCTTTACTTTGCCAACAAAGGACTGTCTAGTCAAAGCTATGGTTTTTCCAGTAGTCTTGTATGGATGTGAGAGTTGGACTATAAAGAAAGCTGAATGGGACTATAAAGAAAGCTGAATGCTGAAGAATTGATGCTTTTGAACTGTGGTGTTGGAGAAGATGCTTGAGAGTCCCTTGGACTGCAAGGAGATCCAACCAGTCCATCCTAAAGGAAATCAGTCCTGAATATTCATCGGAAGGGCTGATGTTGAAGCTGAAACTTCAATACTTTGGCCACCTGATGCAAAGAACTGACTCACTGGAAGAGACCCTGATGCTGGGAAAGATTGAAGGTGGGAGGAGAAGGGTCTGACAGAGGATGAGATGGTTGGATGGCATCACCAACTCAGTGGACATGAGTTTGAGTAGACTCCGGGAGTTGGTGATGGATAGGGAGGCCTGGCATGCTGCAGTCCATGGGGTTGCAAAGAGTCAGACACGACTGAGCAACTGAACTGACTGACTGATAGAACATTGATGATATGTGACCCTTATCCTCAAGATGCTCACATTCATGGTACATAAATATTAAAACACAGTTCAAAGATGAGGGACTTTTTTTGGGAAGAATGGATATGAATGTGGAGCATTGTACATTTCCTTCGTCTTAGAAAGTATCCTTAAATATAATGGTCTAAATTAGGTGAAAGTATATGAGACATATTGAATAGAGGCAGTAATTGTTGAAGGTTTAAAAAGAGGGTTTGTAGTGACACCAGTAGGATATATGAAATTTCAAAAGTAGCTGAATAAAGTCATAATTCATCAGCTGATTTCTAAAAATTATTTTACTTTGGCTGCAAGGATGTGGGATCTTAGTTCCCCAACCAGGGATTGAACCCATGCCCCCTGCATTGGAAGCTCAGAGTCTTAACCACTGGACAGCCAGGGAAGTTCAACATTTTGTTTGTGATATTGTAGCAAGGATTAAAGCATTGGGTAATCAGAAAGGCCATAGATTGTTTTGGTCACATTGATAGTTGCCTTGGTAATAGTAGATACAATGATATTGATGATGATAATGTGCTAAGTCGCTCAGTCGTGTCTCTGTGCGACCCTGTGGTCTGGAGCCCACCAGTCTCCTCTGTCCATGGGATTTCCCAGGCAAGAATATTGGAGTGGATTGCCATTCCTTTCTCCAGGGGGCCTTTCAATCCAGGGACTGAACCAGCATCTCTTACACCTAACCTGCATTGGCAAGTGGGTTCTTTACCACTGATGATAATAATAATTAACAATCATTAAGCACCTACTATATACCAGATACTATTCTAAGATCTGCTGTGTTTCCACACAGCCTTGTGAGGTAGATATTATGAAAACTTTTTCTCCAAACTATGGAAGCAGATTTTAAAAGGGCAAGTTATCACTGCAAGGACATTAAGGCCTTAGATAGTATTCTCTTTTATATTTTGCTACCTGTCACACAAAACTAAAACTGTAAAGTATGCATAATGTTGTAGAGAGTGAAAATACAGCAATCTCTTGCATACCTACCACTCAAGTTAAGTAAGAGGACCATTGCTTTTGAGGCTCCTTGGATGCATGTCCCATTGTCATCACCATCTATGCTTCCTAAAAAATAAATATGTATACCATGGATTTTTGTCATAATTCTCTTGCTTTTTCACCATAGTTTTATCATATATATTTCTATCTCTAAACCTATATTGTTCACCTTTTCTTGTGTTTGGAGTTATATAAATGAAACCTGTGTCTTCTATAACTTTTTTTCCCACTGGACCTTATGTTCCTGAGATGCATTCATGGTGTTACATGCAGTTGTAGTTTGTTTATTTTTGATGCTATACAGTGTTCCACAGAATGAATATACCAAAAACTTATTTATTTAACCCATTTTACTCTTGGATTATATTTTGCCCCTACAAAGAATGTTAAATGAATACTCTTGTGAAGTGTTCTTTAAGATGTGTGTTTGTGTATTTCCATGTCTATCTATCTAAGCTAAGAATTTAACTCCTGGTTTCATATGTACTTATATCTTTGTGTGTATATATAAAGCCAGGAGTTGAATTTTAGCTTATAGTGTATGTACACACTTAATACTACTATCTAATGCCAAATTATTTTTTAAATTACATTCTCCAAATTTTTAGGTTATTTTTTGTTGCCTTTTTTTGCCAAATGCTGCCAGTTTTCGTATTTTATTGTTTGTCTTTTTGGTTGATTTGCATTTGTGCTTTGTAATTTTTATCCTCACATTTAAAAATATTATACACGTTACCTCCCAGGATGTGACTTGAATTTTCATTTTCTTTTTATATCTTTCACTGAACAGGATTTCTTAATTTTAAAATAATCTAGCACATCAATATTTTCCTTTATGATTTGGGTTTTATATGTTTAACTTAAGAAATCATTCCCTGCCCTAGAGTATTAAATATATTCTATCTTATCTTCTTAAAATTTTATTCTTTGGTCTTTTATATTCTGTTCTTATATACACAGAAATGTTTGTGTATAGTATCAGTACAGATTTAATGTTATATATATATATTTTTTCTCATTTTGCCTCAGCCCTTTTTATGGAAAAGTTCTTTTTTTTTTTTCTTAACTGATCTTCAGTCGAGGTCTGCAATAAATCAAGCTTCCATATCTTTGATTCTAGGTGCTTTATCCTATTTGTGTATCTGCAGTACACACCATCTTCAACTACAACTTGATAAACTTAATACTTCATGAATAGCTTAAATATACTTAGTTCTTTATATCTGGTGAGACACATTCTCCTACCTTGCTTTTATTTTTCTTTCACTATTCTTGGCCTTTTGCTCTTCTGTAGACACATTTTAGAATGCACCTTAATTACCTAAGACCAGTATCATGTTTTTTCCTCGTAAATTCCCCTCAGGGTGCACCATTGGGGCTGATGGCTTGAAGACTCAATGGCGGACAGCATTTATTGCTTATCAAAATGACAGACAGCATTTTTTTTTTTTGTCCATCTAAGAAAGTTTTAAAGTTTTGTCTCTGTAGGTTTTGTATAATTTGTGCTAAGTTAAGTTTTTAGTGCTTTTAATTTATTCACTATAATGATTGATATCTTATTCTTAAATGAAATTTTATAGTGGTTTGGAAACATTTCTGGATTTTTGTAAGTTAATGTGTATTTCAAAACCTTGCTAAGCTCTATATTAATTCAGAGCTTCCTATTGATTCTAGTGATTTTCATGTAGATGATCATCTCTGTTACATATAAGATTTCTTACTTGCTAAGTCAATTCAGTCATGTCCGACTCTGACCCCATGAACTGTAGCCTGCTAGGCTTCTCTGTTCAGAGGATTTCCAGTAAAGAACACTGGAGTGGGTTTTGCTTCTTTCTTTCCAATTCTTATATCTCACTTTTATAGTAAATGATAATGATAATAGTTATCTTTATCTTCTGAAATTAAAGACTGGGTCAAAAAAATTCTCTTAAAAAGTGTGATATTTACTGTAGTGTTTAGAAATTAAGCATATTATCAAGTTTGTTGTTGTTTAGTCACTAAGTAATGTCCAACTCTTTGCAATCCCATTGACTGCCAGGTTCCTCTGTCCATGGGATTTTCCAGGCAAGAATACTGGAGTGGGTTGCCATTTCCTTTTCCAGGAGATCTTCTGGACCCAGGAATCAAATCCATGTCTCCTGTATTGGCAGGCAGATTCTTTACCCTAGGGCACTAGGGAAGCTCATTATCAAGTTTAGGGAATGTTTTATTATTTTCTTTTTTATATATGTATAGGTTGTTGAATTTAAGAAATACCTTTTTTTTCTTATCTGTTGAGATCTTTTTCATTTAGTTTTCTTTAATTTTTGAATAAAGCTTTAATATTTTTCATAAAAGTTTTGCATACATTTCATTAGATTTATTACTAAATACTTTGTGTTTTTTATGCAACCTTCATTACATTTTATAATTCCTTGTTGCTGGTGTTTAGAAATGCAATTGATTTTTGTATATTGATTTTGTTTTCAGCAACCTTGCTAAAATGTTTTGTTAATCTTAGTAACAAATACAATCTACTAAGCACTGCACCTCATTTATTTATTTTGCCTCTTCTGGTTGACTTTTGGAGTCACAGTTTTCTGTGCACAGTGGATTAGAATGCTTAGGATTGCTGTCATTCTAGGACTTTGAAGCTTCTGAGGAAATTCTTACAGATTACATTTTGTTACTTGCAAGGTCTGCACCTTAACAGCTGCAACAAATACATCATTTGCTTTGTTTTGTCCTTAATGCTTGTTAAAATATGTGCCCTGTTACATTAGTGTTGTTAGTTACCAACATAGTAGTTACCTTAAAAGAAGTGGCCTGTGAGCAATTCTGCTTCCCTGTTCAGTTTAACCTTTACCGAGTTTCTGTTGTGGCTAGTCTCTGTTCTGCTGATCCAGACAGTGGGCTGAGCGCTGAGGATACAAGAACGGTGAAATCTGTCCCTGTCTTCCCAGTAATTTGTGGACTGGTGGGCTTTTGGAGAGATTTCTTCCTGATTAATTCTTCTATGTTGCAAAGGGTAATTTAGTTTCTTCAGAGAGCTCTGTTTCTGATGAGCAGTTACTGGAAGCAAAACACTCTGTGTGGGTGTTTCAGGCTTTTTAAAATTTCATGTTTAAACAAATAAATGTGTGTGGTGTTGGCCCATATCGGGTTCTGGAGCATGTTTGCCTTTCACTTTTTTATTTCATATGGCATCTTGGGACACTCGAAAAAGTTAGATCAGTCTTTTGCCAGAGAGAAATTGGATCTTTCAGCTCCTGGGTTTGGTCACAGACTTTGTCTGGTGTGAAGACTGGGTATGCAGAAAGCCTGCAGAGCCTAATCCATTTTGAGATCACCTTTGGAGATTTTAAATCTTGTATTTCTAAAAATATCTCAGGCACTTCATTGTAAGTATTGAACTTCAGAGCAATGTTTGAATTGAGTTTGGTATTGTTGTCACGTCCACACTTTACCAGAGTATCTACTTATGCTCTGTGGCTTGGAAAGGCTGTTATGCTCCAATATGGAGTGATTTTTCCATTTGGCATGTCTCAAGATATCAACCACTCTAATGTCAATGACAATATGGCCAAAAAATCTGTTACCTTCTCTGAGCCCATGAAGTAATGCTTTTCATTTCTTAGGCAATGATTCTGTGTAACCTCACCTGAAAACAGTTTTCTTAAACTAAAAGGAAAAAGACCTCCGGGACGTGATGAACTCAATAATCATACTTCCATTTAATGAAAAATCATGTGGCATCTAAAAACATTTTCAAGAAATTTTTAATTTCAAGTGAAAATGTTTATGATAAAATACTAAAGGAGAAATGAATGAGTCTTAGTATTTTTCTGTTGCCCCTCAAACCAAGTTCTCTAGTTTGGATGTGTTGTTTTGACAATTGGGGGGAAATTTTCTAACAAAATTAATAAAATATATTTTTAAAAACCCATCACACAGACACAACTATAACCAGTGAGATTATATGTGAGACATTATAGGGTTAGTTACTTTAGAACTTAAAAAAAAATCTGAAATTAACTTTAAACAAGTTTCTCTTGGTCACTGCTATTTGAAGTTTATTTTATAGTTTCTATTAACTGTCCTTGGGTACTAGGGTTATTGGAGGTAGGCTAATGAATGCAAGAAGGCAGTGTGAGCCAGTACGAGGGCATCTGGGTGTGGAATCAGTGTTTGGGAGGGTCATATTGATGGTAGCTGGTTTAGGAAACAGTCAATGGGTGGGTAAGTAGCAGAGTCCAAGTCTCAGGATCCAGGCTCTGCTGTGGGGCTGGGGCTCTGGAAATGATTCTAGCTGAGAAGGAAGACAGAAAGCAGGCCATGCCTTTTTTTTTTTTTTTTTTATTGGGATATAGTTGCTTTGCAATGTTGTTAGTCTCTGTTGTACAATGAAGTAAATCAGCTATTTTATACATATATCCCCTCCCTCTTGTTCCTTCATCCCACCCCTCTAGGTCATCACAGGGCACCAAGCCGAGGTCCCCGTGTTACACAGCAAGTGCCCACTAGCTTTCTGTTTTTTACATATCTCAGTCTCCCAGTTCATCACCCCACCCCCTGTCCATTCTCTATGTCTCTTGTCTCTGTTCTTGCCCTGCAAATAGGTTCATCTGTGCCATTTTTTTTTAAGATTCCACAACAAGCTAATCAAAAAACAGGTGGAAGACCTAAACAGACATTTCTCCAAAGAAGACATACAAGAGGCCAAGAGGGAAATGAAAAGATACTCAACATCACTAATTATTAGAGAAATGCAGATCAAAACTACAGACTATCACCTCACACTGATCAGAATGGCCATCATCAAAAAAGTCTACAAATGGAAAAGGCTGGAGAGGATGTGGAGAAAAGCGAGCCCTTTCACACTGTTGGTGGGAATGTAAATTGGTATAGCTACTGTGGAGAACAGTGCAGAGAGTCCTTAGAATCTAGGAAGAAAACTACCGTAGGACCCAGCAATCCCACTCCTGGGCGTTTACCCTGAGAAAGCCATTAATTCAAAAAGAAGGCCATTCTTAATCTCTTGGGACGTAGTGCAGGGAGCCAAGATACTAGAGAGTACTAGAGAGTTCTTCTGTAGAAAGACGTGGGCGAGATGTTGAACCAATCACTGAATTAGAGCTTAGTCATCAAGAAGAAATGGCCATTCTGCTGACAAGAGCATGGGGTAAGCCTCCTGGATGGAGGTCTTGGTCCTCAGCTACACATCACAGACTTCTTCCATCAAACTCCTCCCAACTGATCTGTGCCTTGCTGGCCACCCTGTACATACACCCGTGGTAAAATCCACCCTGGAGTCTGTGTGGGCAGTGTATGCAGTGCTGTCGGTGGAATCCCTACAGCATTTAATTGCTGCTGCTATAATCTCTGACTTTCTAGTACAACACTATTTCCTTTTCCTGGTTAATTTCCCCAAGAACAAGGTATTTGCTGAATTGCTGAAATGAAGCGCAAGCTTGTCTAGAGCAGTAATATTTAAAAGTCCCACTCCATACAGCAGTACTTTCCTGAGATAAAGTCTTTGATGATATGAAATTAAGCTTGGTGATAAAAACTAGTAACTCATGCCATTTCTTAGGCTTCTGATCTTGAGCAGATCATGTCATTGTTCCAAGTTTCTCTTTTCCTTTCTGTAAAAGCGTGATATGTTTTACTCTGGCTGTGAAGTCTAATGTCAAAGATGGTAATGTATGTGAAAACACATGGTAACATTTACATAAATGTCAAGTATTATTGTTATTTAATGTAGCACATTCTGAAATGTGGGCATGTTTCTAAGAGTGTGTAATGGAGTTAGTGATTGGCATTGGGGATGTAGGATTGAGGTAAAGTGTTAAAGTGTGGTATTTGTTATTAACTACTGTGCCCTCTTGGGTTTTGTACTTCTCCCTTTTAAGCTTTTAAAGGAAAAAGGAAAATAGGGTAGTCCCTAAAGGATCTCAATCAAAAACAATATTCTCTTTTGTACCATACAGAAATAGACATTTGTATAAATGTTAATAAATAAGGTGGTTTAATGGTCACTCAAAATATCAGTTTTATGTCCCAGTTTGTGTTTCTTTTTCCCATACAGGCCCACTGGCTGTGAAAATATATTTATTAGAAGTTTTGCAGTTCTTATAACCTTTTAAAGAACATTCAAGGGTTACCTACTAAAAGATGCAGCAGAACCAAGAGACAGTTGTTCTTGTATAAGACTCTGGGAACTCAAATGTTAGTCTTGGGTCTATCTTAGCGTCTGTTTTCTTAATATTGACCTTTTGGAGCTCATTCTTTTACTACTTCCAAGAATGGTGAAAGGTTAAGTAACATTATATTTGAAAAACATCTTGAGCTTTATGGATTAAAGATACATGATTAAAGTTATTAACATTGGCTTTGAATTTACGAAGTGTTTATTGGCTGGGGTATCATAATTGTTATGCTTTTGGCCCCATGGGTCAGCATTCTTGGGGACATTGCAAGTGGGGGTAATGTTCAGATTTCTTATGCTGACTTTGAGACTTTCTATACTCACAAGTGCTTCAGTTGTTCCCATGTGAGTTTCAGGGTTTTTCTCCACACCATCTGAATTTCTCTACTTTCCGTACTGGTCACATCCCTGCCCTCTTTCCCTTCAACTCTGTGAATCTTGTACTGATTTCTCTGTGGCACATTTTCTATTTTTTTATTAATTAATTTTTATTGCAGTGTAGTTGCTTTGCAATGTTAAGCTTCTATGGCACATTTTCTGATTGCTCAAATCTATGCCAGTCTTTCTGAACTTACACAGCACTTATATTTACTTGATTTTTACTGTATTTTTACTATTTTCTTTTGTATGAGTCTGTCGCTTCCTCTACCCCTCAACTTGACAGTAGGTTTTTTTGTTTTGTTTGTTTGTTTTAGGCCAGTCGCTATCTCCTATAGGATTTTTCATCCTTTAAACACCAATATAAGATTTTTCTCAAAGTAGGATTTAGAAAAAGCTTTCTCATTGACAACTCTAATCCCCAACTACTGTTGTGTAAACTGAGGCACAACCGATCGTTCAAGGTAAAAAACTAAGCTGGTAGCATGGATAGGAATAGAACCTAGAACATAAGACTTCTAGTCACCCTCAACCTGACATTTATTTATTTATTTTTAATAATTTTATTTATTTATTTAGGCTCTGCTGGGTCTTCGTTGCTGCACAAGGGCTTTCTCTGATTGCAATGAGCGGGGGCTGCACTCTAGTCGCGGTGCTCCGGCTTCTCATTGCAGTGGCTTCTCTTGCTCTGGAGCACGGGCTCTAGGACACTCCGGCTTCAGTAGTTGCAGTTCCCAGGCTCCAGAGCACAGGCTCAATAGTTATGGCACATTGGCTTAGCTGCTTCACAGCCTGTGGGATCTTCCCGGACCAGGGATTGAGCACGTGCCTCCTGCATTGGCAGACTAATTCTTTACCTTTGAGCCACCACGGAAGCCCCTGACATTGATTTTCATAGGACTTTCATTGTTAGGACTGTTTTAGATTTACTTCAGTACTGAGAAGATAGTATAGAGGGTTCCTGTATACTTCTACATATAACTTACCCTGTTATTAACATCTTAGAGTAATGCGGTATGTTTGATATAATTATTGAACCAATACTGATACGTTATTATTAACTAAAGCTCATATTTTACTTACATCTGTATGGTACATGGGTTTTGAAAAATGCATTCTGTCATAAAGCCACCATTGTAATATCACACAGAACAGTGTGGTTAGTGGTAGTTTAGTTGCTAAGTCATGTACAACTCTTTTCGACCCCAAGGACTATAGCCTGCTGGATCCTTTGTTCATGGGATTTCTCAGGCAAGAATACTGCAGTGGGTTGCCATTCCCTTCTCCAGGAGATTTTCCTGACTCAAGGATAGGATCGGGTTTCCTGGATTGCAGGCAGATTCTTTACCAACTGAGCCACCAGGGAAGCCCCACAGAATAATTTAATCACCCTAAAAATCCACTGTGCTTCACCTATTCATCCCTTCTTGTCCCCTCCTGAACTCCTGGCAACCACTAATTTAAAAAAAAAATCTTTGTATTTTGCCTTTTTTCAGAATATCTTGTAATTGGAGTCATACAATATATAACCTTCTCAGGCTATCTTCTTTTACTTAGCAATGTGCACTTAAGGTGTTTCTAGCAGTTTCTGGCTCCAGCAACTTTTGTTCTAGGTAAGCTGGCTTGGGGCTGTGATTCTCTGTCTTTCTTGTCTCTAAAGATTTTGGGGTGGTGGCTTGTGACCTCAGTTCTCTGATTGGACTAAGAATAGTTGATGACTTTTAGTTCCCCACTCCTCCCAGCTTGTTTTCTTTCTAGAAGCATGGAACCCATGGAACCCATGACTTCTAAGCTCTTTACATGTAGAAACCAACAGTCTCTGGCATTTCTCTTAGCCTTAAAAATCCTAAAATCTCTTCTTCTTTGAAAGCAATTTATCTCTATTCTTTTTCAGTGATACACCTTTACTTGCCCTCAACCACACTGCCATTCCTTCCTCTCCATTCTTTACTTAGTTAATTAACTTGGCCATGCCGTGTCTTAGTGGCAGCATGTGAGATCTTTGGTTGTAGCATGGAAACCCTTAGTTGCAGCAAACGAGATCTAGCTTGCTGACCAGGGTTTGAACCAGGACCCTCTGCATTGGGAATGCAGAGTCTTAGCCACTGGACCACAAGGGAAGTCCCTTCCTTGCCATTCTACACTGTCTGTTTGCCACCCAGACTTAGCACTCTATGATGCTGAGCCCACTTGAGCAATTGGCAACAAAGAGGTGGGGAGGTTTGGGAGAAAGCATATACCGTTCTACATGAAGCGTTATTAAACTCTCTGGTTTTTCTGAATGCATATTTTTTTGCCATTTTAATCTTTTGCAGAGTACACAGAGCAGCCTAAATTTCTGTTTATCATAATCCCAGGGTAGCAAAATGTGGTGTTTAAAAAATAATCTGCCACAAGGGATGCATAAAAAGTAAAACTGGAAACTAAGAACTGAGATGAGGGGAAAGAAAGCCAGGTCAATAAAAAGCGTCTCTGTGTGGTTCTTTAGTCCTTCCTTCAACATAAATATTTCTAACATAGAAGATGCCAAACTTCATTTAAAATAAGTTTGTGGACTTCATTTAAAATAAGTTTGTGGTATTCCAGTGGTTAAGACTTCGTACTTCCAACGCAGGGGACGTGGGCTTGATCCCTGGTCAGAGGACCAAGGGCTCACATGCCATGTGGTATGGCCCTCCCCCCAACAAATAAGCAAAACAAGCAAACAACAGCAAAATAAAATAATGTTGCTTTTGAAAAGGTTAGCAAAAAAAAAAAAAAAAGGAAGTCAGTCAGTCCAGCTGAACCACTGACTAGCAAGTAAGCAATGGCCTTTCTGCAGTAATTCTTTAAAGGATAGTAATTAAATTCTTATTATAAGTGCTTGTTTTCTAATGTTAAGTCCATATTCATGAGGTTATCTTTTGTTTCACTGTTATATCCTACATGTTTAATGTTGTAACGCCAATAATACACACCTTATATATATTTCATTGAAGTATAGTTGATTCACAATATTGTGATAGTTAATTTACAATATTGTGTTAGTTTCAGATGGATAACATAGTGATTCAGTATTTTGACAGATTATACTCCATCATAGGTTATTACAAGATAGTGGGTATAACTCTCAGTGCTATATAGTACATTCTTGTTGCTTATCTAATTTATATCTGTTAATCTCATACCCCTAATTTGTCCTTCTCGTTTTTCCTCTTCCTATTTAGTAATCACAAGTTTGTTTCCTCTATCTGGAATTCTGTTTCTGTTTTGCATATACATTCACTTGTATTATTTTTTGATTCCATATGTAAATGTCATATAGCTTTTTCTTTCTGACTTATTTCAGTAAGCATGATATTCTCTAGGTCCGTCAATGTTGTTGCAGATAGTGTTATTTCATTCTTTTTTATGCCTGAGTTATATTCCTATATAAACCATGTCTTCTTAATCTAGCCATCTCTTGATGGGTGTTTGGGTTTAATCTAGCCATCTCTTGATGGGTGTTTGGGTTTAATCTAGCCATCTCTTGATGGGTGTTTGGGTTTAATCTAGCCATCTCTTGATGGGTGTTTGGGTTTAATCTAGCCATCTCTTGATGGGTGTTTGGGTTTAATCTAGCCATCTCTTGATGGGTGTTTGGGTTTAATCTAGCCATCTCTTGATGGGTGTTTGGGTTTAATCTAGCCATCTCTTGATGGGTGTTTGGGTTGCTTCCGTATTTTTTCTATTATAAATAGTGCTGTTGTGGACATCAGGGTGCAAATATCTTTTCAAATTAGTGTTTTCATTTTCCAGACATATGCCCAAGAGTGGAACTGTTGGATTGCATGGCAGCTATTTTTTCCTGGGAATCCTCTGTACTGTTTTCCAAAGTGGCTGCACCAATGTACATTTCCTGCCAATGGTACACAGCTTAGATGAAGGCTCACATCCTAATTGATACAGATGCAGTCTCACAAAATCTCACTGATTCTTTTTTCCTTGCTAAGTCGTCCATCCAATCTTATATCATTAAATCATAGATGGGAAATATTTATCTAATCCAGCCACAATCAAACATTTCCCATTTGCCTCTTATATGTGCCAGTGAAGGGTCTGAGGGTTTCTGTTGACAGGAAAATCACCTCCTTATAAGACAACCCACTCCATATTAAACATCACCTCCTAATAAGATAGCCCAGTCCATACTGAACATCACCTCCTTTTAAGAAGATCCATTCCCTATGGAGGTTCCTTCATAAAGTGACGGAGAGTGGTCGCCTCCTGTTTCTTTCTGCGCAGAGTGGGTGTCTGTTCACAGCAGGCCAGCCAGTGGGGCGGGAAGAGGTGAGCCTTGCCGACCAGACTAGATGAGCAGTGGGAAGATGACTCATCCTCAGGAGAACTCGGGAGGGACGGGCAGAGTGCATGTTTTTATTGTGGTTGGTTTGTTTTTTTGTCATTTGGAGAGGGGAAGAAGTGCCCACCTAGCCATCTCTACAGGGTATATCTCTAAATGAACAACCTCAACCCAAGCCTGCTTTCCTAGCAGCCATTCTTATGCCAACATTCAACCCCACCATGATCTTGTGGAAAATCTGCCGAGTTTTAAGACTCTCACACACACATGTAAAGAACCACAGCAATAACACCATGCTTTGTTACATTTTTTTTTTTAGGTCACAAATTCTGTGAGTTTTATGAGATTGATTTCTCCAAAGCCTCTAAGGCCTTGAGATAAATGAGCTCATAGACTCTGTCTCTAGTCTCATTAATTTCATATTCGCAACTGAAAAAGAAACAATCGCACAGCTTCTGACACCTTTATGAGAAGTACATTAAGACCAAATTCAGTCTAGACAGAATTGAATTTTGGTTTAAACTGAAAATCATGTTACTGGAGTTTATTAATGCTTTAATTCCTTAGTGCTAAATGGATGTGTCCTCAATGTGTATCAAATCAAACATAATTTTGCTTATCTGTCCTACATTCCTCACCATTTTTTATTTTGAACAAGTCCTTTTGATTATATGCCTGAAAATTTATTTGAATCCACCTCCTTCTCTCATTTCTCCCTGATATTCAGCCTTAGTTGAGATTCTCATTACTACACTTTTGGAATTTTGTTGAAGGTCAGAGATGAGAAGTCCTACTTGATTGTAATCAGCTGTAAAGATTCAGCTACTTAACTTTATGAAATTGACATTAATAAACTGTGAAAATCATGTTCACTTTAAAGAAAAAATGTAATTCTGTCTAAATGCCCCTGAACTTGTTTGAGCTGTCATCGAGGTACAGAAGTTGCCCTATTCTTTCTTTCTTTGTGTGAATATAAAAGTAATGGTATTTATTTAATAAATACAAGCTCATTTCTCTTGAAGGCACTGCAGGCTGTGGACATTTCTCAGAGCTGCCTTAGTTGCTTAGTTTCTGGTTTAACTTTCCCCAAGTCTATTCTTTTCTGCTTTATTGTCCCTTTTCTGCTCTCTGCCACTGTGACCCTAACATGGCCACATGCCTTTAGACAATCCTCTAGCTTTGTTTTTAAATCTTTCCTGTTTTCTGGCTTTCATTTTTTCTCCTTTGTTCTTTTTTCTCTTCTTGTAATCTACTTTTCTGTTCTTTAAAAGAAAGGGTGATGAATGGACCTGGTGGTAATGACTTTGCATTATATACACATATCAAATTATAATGATGTATACCTGACTTGTACATCAGTATACTATTGATATAATATACTATTATAAACAAATTATACCTTAAAAAGCCAAATACAGCTTCCTGATCTCTTAGAACATGACATTTTGGAGCATGGACCAATATCTCATGGTTTCAGCCCCTACCTTTTATTCAGTGAACATGGAACAGGGGAAAGGAGGGAAACAATGCCACACTGTATTGACCTCAGTGTACTGTGTTGCTACATAATGATTATAGTTAAGTCCCCTGCATACGAACAAGTTCCATTCTGAGAACATGTTTCTAAGTCCAATTTGTTTGTAAGTCCGACAAAATTAGCCTCTGCACCCAACTAACACAATTGGCTATATAGTACTATCCTGTAATAGGTTTATAATACTTTTTACACAAATAATACATAAAATAAGAAACACAAAAAATAAAACCTTTTTAATCTTACAGTACAGTACATTGATATGCAGATGACACCACCCTTATGGTAGAAAGAGAAGAATTAAAGAGCCTCTTGATGAAAGTGGAAGAGGAGAGTGAAAAAATTGGCTTAAGACTCAACATTCAGAAAACTAAGATCATGTCATCCGGTCCCATCACTTCATGGCAAATAGATGGGGAAACAGTGGCAGACTTTATTTTTTGGGGCTCCAAATCACTGCAGATGGGGACTGCAGCCATGAAATTAAAAGACGCTTACTCATTGGAAGGAAAGTTATGACCAGACTAGACAGAATATTAAAAAGCAGAGACGTTGCTTTGCTGACAAATGTCCATCTAGTCAAGGCTATGATTTTGCCAGTAGTCATGTATGGATGTGAGAGTTGGACTATAAAGAAAGCTGAGTGCCAAAGAATTGATGCTTTTGAACTGTGGTGTTGGAGAAGACTCTTGAGAATCCCTTGGCCTACAAGGAGATCCCACCAGTCCATCCTAAAGGAAATCAGTCCTGAGTGTTCATTGGAAGGACTGATGCTAAAGCTGAAACTCCAATACTTTGGCCACCTGATGTGAAGAGCTGACTCATTGGAAAAGACCCTGATGCTGGGAAAGATTGAAGGCAGGATAAGAAGGGGATGACAGAAGATGAGATGGCTGGATGGCATCACCAACTCGATGGACATGAGTTGGTGATGGACAGGGAGGCCTGGCATGCTACAGTCCATGGGGTCACAAAGAGTCGGACATGACTGAGTAACTGAACTGAACAGTACCTTGAAAAGTACAGTAGTACAGAACAACAGCTGGCATACAGGGGCTGCCATCATGTGAACAGGCAAGAAGAATTACTGACTGGAGGAGGGGAAAGAGGTGGGAGATGGTAGAGCTGAGGATCGTCAGCAGGAGGGTATAGGACACGGAGGGCGAGCTGCATATGACGATGTATGCTGAACACGTGAACTAGCTTACATGATTGGATATGTGAGCACATTTTGCATCTTTAAACTTCACAATTTGGAAGTTCATATGTAGGGAACTTATTGTAGTAGTCATAAAACTGGTAGTTGTAGATGTGTAGAAAGAATAGAAAGAAAAATTTTCTGCTAGGGTAGTAAACATATACCATTAATGCATCATTGTCTTTTTTTTTTTTTTTAATAATCTCCTTTGGTCTGTACTACTGATTGTTGTTGTTTAGTTGCTAAGTCATGTCTGACTTTTTATGTGATCCCATGGACTGTAGCCCATAAGGCTCCTCTGTCCATGGGATTTTCCAGGTAAGAATACTAGAGTGGGTTGCCATTTCCTCCTCCAGGAGATTTTCTCAACCCAAGAACCAAACCCACATCTCCTGCATTAGCAGGTAGATTCTTTACCACTGAGCTACCCTGGAAGCCCAATAGATTCATGTGGACTCCAGATTATGTGAAGTTTGTATTCAGAGTTTATTCATAAATGACTTATTTGGGACTTTATATAATTAAAACATTGTTACAATGTTTAGGATCCTAGGTCAGCCCATAAAACTCCATTTAACTGATTATAATGAACTTAAGCTATAATTTTAATAATTTCCATGTTTGTTACTGGCATTTATAAAATCATCTTAGAAAATAAAATAAATTTTGTCTTAGGATGCCAGGGACAGTTGGCTGTCACTAACTAAGTGACTGGGTTGGAATGGGTTATGATAGTGGGTCACTGAAAAATCAAGGGCACATTAATTTTACTTATGCACATAGAAAGTTACCTTTTCTGTTTACATGAAAGAAAATAAGTAGGTAATTTAGGCTACTTGCCAGAAGATACATTGGTTCTTACACTTATGGGGTTGGGCAAGTATAAATGCTCTGAATTTAGATGCTCAGTCATCTTTTTGAGTATGAAACCCTCTCTCACTCAACCTTAAAAGTCATATGTTCTCTGTGCAAAAACTTACATGCCGAAGAGGTCAAGAGTAGCAGTTTATAAAATACTGTAGACTCAGGAAAAAATGATATATGAAACAAACATAACTTTGTACATCCCTGGAAGGCAAGCTGTGTGGAGATCTTTTTAAAATAATGATTCTTAATGAATAATGGTGAGTTGTATGCTTGCCTTGTCAGAATCACCAGGCAGAGTCTTCTTCAGTCTACCCACCTGCCTTCTTTCTCACAGCTCCGCCTTCCAACCCCCTCACTACCCAGCCAAGGATCTCTGTTGTGGTGTCATTGATACAGATGAAAGTGTGTCACATTGTTTGGGAGTAGTGGGTGGAAGAGAACTTTCTAAATACCAGCTTATGCAAGGAAGGTCATAAGATGACATAGATCTATGTTGGAAAACCTTGAGATATTCCTGAATCTGTGCTGTGAATCTTTATGTAAGGTACCAGTTTGTTTAAACTAATAAAGCAGGATGAAGATTCTGAAAAACAAGCCTCAAAAGAAATCATCACCTTTTGACTTTACCTGTCACCAGTATGTCTTGAGACAACTGAAGTTACTCCAGTATCTGTGTTTGGAGGGAAAAAACAAAAAGAACAAGGAAGCATATGTGTGTTTTGAGGCTAGTAGCTCAATAACAGTCAAACAGAAAGGAAGATGTAAAAAGCAGATGTTTATTGAATACTGCCACTAGACCTGGAACTTCCACAGACTTGCATTTCACAGTATTATGTGCTGCCAGTTGCTGCATGCCTGCATTTTTTGCAGAGTTCATGGAGGCTCGGTTTGAATAATTTGCTCAAGGCACACCTAATACAGTAGTGAGATCCAGCTTCATGACCAGTTGCATAGGCCCTGTCCTTAGATGGGCTGCGTGCTTGGTTTAATACTCTGTGGTCACCATCCTGAAATTCTTAAAAAAATTTTAACATGAGGCCCAATATTTTTGCTTTGCACTGGGCCTTAGAAACCACACAGCCAGTCTTTCTGGTTGACTACGTTGAGGTCTTCCATGGAGGTGCCTAAGGATACATACTGAAAACTCCTCAGCCCTGTTGTTGTTCAGTTGCTCAGTCATGTCCGACTCTTTGTGACCTCATACTCTTCAGCACGCCAAGCTTCTCTGTCCATCACTATTCTCCCTGAATTTGCTCAAACTCATGTCCATTGAGTTGGTGATGCCATCCAACCATCTCATCCTCTGTTGCCCCCTTCTCCTCCTGCCTTCAATCTTCCCCAGCATCAGGGTCTTTTCCAAAGAGTCAGTTCTTTGCATCAGGTGGACAAAGTATTGGGGTTTCAGCTTCAGCATTAGTCCTTCCAATGAATATTCAGGACTGATTTCCTTTAGGATGGACTGGTTGGATCTCCTTGCAGTCCAAGGAGCTCTCAAGAGTCATCTCCAGCACCACAGTTAGAAAGTGTCAATTCTTTGACGCTCAGGCTTCTTTATGGTGCAACTCTCAGATCATACATGACTACTGGAAAAACCATAGCTTTGACCATATGGACCTTTGTTGGCAAAGTGACGTCTCTGCTTTTTAATATGCTGTCTAAGTTTGTCATAGCTATTCTTCCAAGGAGCAAGCGTCTTTTAATTTTGTGGGTGCAGTCACCATCCATATTGATTTTGGAGCCCAAGAAAATGAAATCTGACACTGTTTCCACATTTTCCCCATCTATTTGCCATGAAGTAATAGGACTGGATGCCATGATCTTAGTTTTTTGAATGCTGAGTTTTATCCAACTTTTTTCACTCTCTTTCACCTTCACCATTTCTGTGAGTTAGGAATGTGGGCACAGCTTAGATGGGTCCTCTGCTCAAAGTGTCACCAGCCTGCAATCAAGGTGTTGGCCAGGCTGTGTTCCTTTTTGGAGCTGAGGGTCTTGGTTTTTTGAATGCTGAGTTTTAAACCAGCTGTTTTCAGTCTCCTCTTTCACTTTCATCAAGAGGCGTTTTAGTTCCTCTTCACTTTCTGCCATAAGGGTGGTATCATCTGCATATCTGAGGTTATTGATATTTCTCCCGGCAATCTTGATTCCAATTTATGTTTCATCCAGTCCAGCATTTTGCATTGATGTACTGTGCATATAAGTTGAGTAAGCAAGGTGACAATATACAGCCATCATAGACTCCTTTCCCAATTTGGAACCAGTCTGTTATTGGCACCAGGACCCAGGGACCCCACAGGAGACTGAGTCAGGCCTGCCTTTGAGTTTTTGAGTGTCTCCTGCAGAGGCATGGGTCAGCAGTGGCCTGCTGTGGGGACAGGGGTTCTGACTGTAGCAGACCTGGGAGGTGTGGTGTGTGAACCCCACCATAGAGCTACTGAGCAGACAACTGACAAACTGGAAAACAATTATACCAAAGAAGTTCTCGCACTGTTGGAAAAATTCTAGGGCCCACAACAGATTTGCCAACCTGGTGATCTGGCAAAGGGACTGAGAACCCCCAGGGAATTTGACTTTGAAGGCCAGTGGAATTTGATTACAGAACTTCCACAGGACTGGGGAAACAGACTCTTGGAGGGCACAAACAAGTCTTTGTGAGCACTAGGACCCAGGAGAAAGAAGCAGTGACCCCACAGGAGACGGAAAAGACTTGCCTGAGTGCCCAGGAGTCTCCGTCAGAGGCGTGGGTTGACAGTGAACTGCTGTGGGGTCAGGGACACTGAATAAAATAGTCCTGGCATAAGTCCTTTTGAAGGAAGTACCCCTACCATAGTTTGGACTCAGGGAGGGAACATAGCCCCACCCAACAACAGAAAATTGGATTAAAGATTTACTGAACATGGCCCCACCCATCAGAGCAAGACCCAGTTTCCCCCACAGCCAGTCCCTTCCATTAGGAAGCTTCCACTAGTCTCTTATCCTTATCCATCAAAGGGCAGACAGAATGGAAGCTTCGTTAGCTTACCAGGAAAAATGCCTTTGTTTCTCACTATATCCTCACTACTCAACAAGTGATTCATGGACCAGCAGTGTTGTTACCCCTGGAAGCTTGTTAAAATGCAGGGTCTCAGGCCTCATGCACACCTGCTAAAGGAAATCCTGCATTTAGTAAGATCCTGGGTAATGTATATGCACATTAGTGTTCTGAGAAGCACCATGATATGTCACACATTGAGCAGCATTGCTTCCTCTGTGGGCTGCACCCAGCTCGTTTTTTTTTTTTTTTTTGGCCAGAGCAAGTGGGTAATAGACCTTAACCCACAGCTGGTAACAATCTTGAGAAGAAATAGTAAGAGCATGTCAAGCTGCTTTAAATTAATACACGTTTCCAGGGTCAGACAAATTACATCCTTGGGATACAGAAAAAAATTTATAGCTGTGATTAGAGAAACACCATCAGTAATCTCTGAAGAATCACAGGGAACCATAGAGGTGCCATTATTTTCTCCAAAGACAGAAAAAGATAAATTCTGAAAATCACTGGGTAATGAATCTGACAGCAATTTCCTACAATATTCTGGAAGGAATTATTAAACAGGTAACTTGTCAGATCTTAGAAATAGAAGTGGTGATTACCAGGAATTATGCTAAATTAACTTCATTTGTTTTTCTTATAATGTATTTCTAAGAGTGGGAGGCTCACATAGGCATGGTTTTAGATAGGTATTTACAAATCTAATAATATCTTTATAGATCATGTGCAGAAATGTACAGATAATAGTACAGCCAAATTCATAGCTTGTTGAATGATTATTATCTTGTTGTTTAGTCACTAAGTCATGTACAACTCTTTGCGACCCCATGAACTATAGCTCCACCAGGCTCCTCTGTTCATGGGATTTCCCAGGCAAGAATACTGGAGTGGGTTGCTATGCCCTCCTCCAGAGGATCTTCCCAACCCAGGGATCAAACTTGCATCTCCTGCTTTGGTAGACAGGTTCTTTACCACTGAGCCACCAGGAAGGCCTGAATGATTATCTACCGTAAGTTAAATGACAAATATGAGGGAAGGTGTTGATAGTAGGTCTGTATGTCAATCACGATTCAGTTATAGAAGAACTCCTAGGAATGATATGAAATAAGGCACTGATTATAGGCACTGATTATTATATATTGACCTTACATAATTCTGGGAACTGGTTAAAGTGTTTATGTACTTTCCCTGGATCTGAAGTCAGCGTGACAAGAAGTCAGGAAGAAAATATGGATGAGAAGTTGGTGAGAACACGGACAAACAGGAACGTGTGAGGAGGATGGTCTGAATCCTGCTTCAGCCTCTAGGTTTCCAGTTTCTGTGATGCAGATATCTGGCAGGAGAAGCAGAGGTCCAAACGAGCCGCTGGCCTGGAAGTAGGAGAAGCTGAAGGAGTTGTGGCTCTGGAAGGTGCTGCATCCAATGGACTCAGCCAACTGATTCATAACCCATCTGTAGGAGCTACAAAAGCATCTGACCCAACCCCAGGCTTCCATGCTCAAATAAAGTTGCTGTGTCACTTTTGCCTTCTGATGTCACCTAAACCCCTCCTGTGGCTAATCAGCTCAGAACCATGAGGGAAAGGAGTTCTGGAATATGTAGTTTCTGCTTAGCCAACTTGACAGTTCAAAGCTAATACCAGTTGCAAGCTTTGTTCTTAGCCTTACTGATTATTTTCAATAATGCAAAGCTGTGAATGATAACACATGCTGGATGGTAGGATTCAAAGGAAAATCTCAATAAATTGATATCTCATCTTTCAGTTCAGTTCAGTCACTCAGTCATGTCCGACTCTTTGTGACCCCATGAACCGCAGCTCGCCAGGCCTCCCTGTCCATCACCAACTCTACCCAAACCCATGTCCATTGAGTCAGTGATGCCATCCAACCATCTCATCCTCTGTTGTCCCCTTCTCCTCCTGCCTACAATCTTTCCCAGCATCAGGGTCTTTTCAAATGAATCAGCTCTTCGCATGAGGTAGCCAAAGTATTGAGTTTCAGCTTCAGCTTCAGTCTTTCCAATGAACACCCAGGACTGATCTCCTTTAGGATGGACTGGTTGGATCTCCTTGCAGTCCAAGGGACTTTCAAGAGTCTTCTCCAACACCACAGTTCAAAAGCATCAATTCTTTGGCACTCAGCTTTCTTTATAGTCCAACTCTCACATCCATACATGACCACTGGAAAAACCGTAGCCTTGACTAGATGGACCTTTGTTGACAAAATAATATCTCTGCTTTTTAATATGCTAGCTAGGTTGATCATAACTTTCCTTGCAAGGAGTAAGCATCTTTTAATTTCATGGCTGCAGTCACCATCTGCAGTGATTTTGGAGCCCAGAAAAATAAAGTCAGCCACTGTTTCCAGTGTTTCCCCATCTATTTGCCATGAAGTGATGGGACCAGATGCCATGATCTTAGTTTTCTGAATGTTGAGCTTTAAGCCAACTTTTTCACTCTCCTCTTTCACTTTCATCAAGAGGCTCTTTAGTTCACATTAAGTGTGAGAGGCCTCTCTTGACCACACTCAGAGAACTAGCATCTCAGCCTCCAAAATCATCCTATGTTCTCAAATCTTATTTTTCCCTATTTTTCTTATCAGTATCCTTTGTATGTAGTTACTGGTTTATTTATGTTTTGTCACCTCCACCAGAATACAAGTTTCACAAGAGGGCCTTGCCTGTTTTACTCAATGCTCAGTCTTCAGCACCTAGAATAAAAAGGCACAAAGAAGGCACTCAGTAAATATTTGTTGCATAAATCTATAATGAAATTTAAGAATATACATAACATCATATATTGAGAGATGAAAAACAACCTCTATAAATAAAAAATAATTCATGAGAGAAAAATAAACTTGGGGCTTTTGTTGATAGCAAGTACAAATTTCTAATCAAATTTGAAAATTAATACGTGTTATATTTATATTAGAAACCCAGGAGTAAAGTTCACATTGTGCTCTATATGGAAGGAGGAGAGGTGCCCTATTTCTGAAAGATAAAGAGCTGCCATATCAATGGGCTAAAGAAAAAAAAAAGTATGTGATCACATCTATCAATGCAGAAAAAGCAGTTGACAAAATCCAATACCCATTTATGATTAAAAAAAAAAAACAACTCACCAACTATGAATAGAAAGGAACTTTCACAACTTGATAAATAACATCTACAAAAAACCTACAGTCAACATTTTACTTAATGGTGAAATGCTGGGCACTTTCCTCCTAAGATTTGAAATAAGACAAGGATGTTCACTATTACCAATCCTAATCAACCTCATACTGGAAGCTAATACAGTAAGACAATAAGAGATAATCAAAGGTATAGAGATTGGAAAGGACTTGTTTGCAGATGACATGATTGTCTATGTAGAATTCCAAAGAATTGACCAAAAAAAAAAAAAAAGCCCAGAAGACGTAATCAAACATAGCAAGTTAGCAGGATACAAAGTGGATAAACATCAATTGTTTTCTAATTGCCAACAATTACACTACTCTTTGACAATAGCAACAAAAATTAAATGCATAAATGTATAAATTTAAGAAAAATAGATACAGGTTCTACAAATGGAAAACCATAAGACTCTGATGAAATAATTAAAAAATATCTAAACAAAGAGATAATCTGTGTTGATAGATTGGAAGACTCAATATTGTCAAGATATCAGTTCTTCTGTTTGAACCATGCATTCATTGTAATCTCAACCAATATCCCAGAAATCTATTTTCAAGTTTATATGGAAAGATGGGACACCTTGGATAGCCATATAACACTGAGAACAAAATTGATGAACTTATACCAACAGATTTCAAGACTTTCTATATAGCAACAATAATCAAGCAAGCATGGAATTAGTGAAAGAATAGACATATAGATTAATGAAATAGAATATTCATTTATCTCACCCAGAGATAAGCTAATATAAATTGGTCCTTGACAAAGAAAAAAAGGCAATTCAATGGAGAATAGGTAGTCTTCGACAAATTGGTGCGTGAACAATTGGACATCCATGTACAAGAAGATCAATCTAAACACAGACCTTACAAGTTTTACAAAAATTAAAATAGATCAAAGAGTTAATTTAAAATTGTAAAAGTGCAGAATGTAAAATGTGAAACTACAGAGCTTTTAGAAAATAACATAGGCGGGAATTCCTTGGCAGTCTGGTGCTTAGAACTCAGCACTTCTCAGACTGCCATGGCCTGGGATTCAGTCTCTGGCCAGGGGAACTAAGGTTCCACAAGCCATTCGGTATGGCCAAAAAATAAAATAAAACAATTCAGGAGAATGTCTAGGTGACCATGGGTTTGGTGGTGACTTTTGAGATGAAGTGTCAAAAGCATGATCCATAGATTAAAAAAAAAAGTATTATCAGTTGGATTTCTTAAAAATTAAAAACTTATGCTCTGAGAAAAGTACTTGTTAAGAGAATAAAAAGACAAGTCATAGATAAGCAGAAAATATTTTTAAAACACATACTTGATAAAATTATTTCATCTAAAACACATAGTGAATTTTAAAATTCAAAAATCTGATTTTTAAGGTGGGCACAGGATCCAGACTGATACCTCACTAAGGGAAACATACAGATAGTAAATAAGGGTATGAAAAGAAACCCAACGTCACTTGACACTAGGAAATTGCAAGTTAAAACAGAAATGAGATAGCATTAAGGTGTGTAGGTTGAATTGGGAGATAAAGTGTGGGAGATACTTGAAACAGTTTTGAATTAAATTATAAGGGTGGATACCTGACACTGTGCACTTGTCAAAACCCATAGAACTTTCCAGCACAAATGAACCTTAATGTAGGCAAATTAAAAAAAAAATTGTTAGTATGTTGGGAATATTTTCAGCATAGAATGAAGATTTTAACAAAACACATAACTGTATTATAAAAGTATGAAACAGCTTCCCTGAACAGGGTAATGGGAAAAGGTACTGACTAAGCAACTTTCCAAATGAGCTGAATTCATAAAACTAAAGTTAAAAATTATCATGCATAAGCACTGCATAAAGTTGTTTCTCACCTGGGGACAGGTTACAATTTGGGTGTTGCTTTACAAGTATACTGAAATTGAGCAGTTAGGTAAGTGGGGGAAGAATGATGGGAGCCAGATTTCTCAAAGTAGGAGTGGAAATTTACAGATAAGCAAGGAAGGAAGCTAGAATGATGAATGTAATGGATTAGAATTGGAACCATCAGTATGAACTCCTGTTTAGCTTGATATAGATACAGATAGTTACATAGAGAAGTATTTTTAGATACGCATATGAGTGAAGTATACACACGTATTTTTTGCTCTGTGAGCTGAAAGGACTTAGAAGCAACTTCACCCCAATAGCACCAAGCATATCTTAGTTCTTTTTTTTAAAATTATTTATTTACTTGTCTGTGCTGTTTCTTCATTGTTCCATGGGCTACTCTCTGGATGCGAAGCTCGGGCTTCCCACTGCGGTGCCTTCTCTTGCTGTGAGGCTTGCACGGACTCTGGGTGCTGGGGCTTCAGTGGCTGCTGCTCCCGGGCCCTAGAGCAGCGGCTCAGTAGTCATGGCACACAGGCTTCGTGCCCCGCGGCCTTGGGATCTTCCCTGAACAAGGATCGAACCTGTGTCTCCTGCACTGGCAAGTGGGTTCTTCATCCCTGAGCCACCAGGGGAGACCTCACTCTCAGTTCTTGGTTGCTAATACTATTCTTCAATAAATAAACAGACAAACACATAAAATAGGGCACCTAGGGGAAATGGTCGATTTTAGATTTCAGGTGGGAGATATATTAATACAGTTTGAGTCCGGAGAATGTTATAATGCCTGAAAGTAAGGAAGTACTTAAATAAAATCAAGCAAATAAAAGCCCCCAATGATGAGGCTATTTCAAAGAAATAAAACCGCCAAATGAAAGAGCTCCCAGTAACCAAAGTGGGAACAATTCTAGGAACCAGATAAAGAAAACAGTACTAAATTATAGCCCAAAGTATAAAATAAATATCCATGAGTCCATAAAGATGTAAATAAATGATGTGATAAATAAGTAAATGAGGGTCCAAGACAAACATCGCATGCAAATGAATTCCAAATAATGTATGTTGACATTCCATCCTCAAAGAAATGAGGCTTAACCTCCTAGTCTTTAAATATGGGCGCTGCACTATGATGTTCTTCCAAAGAACACAGTCTGGAGAGGCAGGTGAGGGGAGAGTGACTTTGTGGAGGAGAAACATGATAAACACTACCTCTCTAGGTGATCAAAGTCAGCTTCAACACTGATGTCACGTTCATAGTATTACTTTTGACCTGCTGTGTTGAAAGTGTCACTTTACCTCCCTTGTCTTTATCCCTGAGTCCATAATCCCAGTCTAACCATGAGAAAATCTTCAGACAATCCTGACTGAAGGACAGGACATTCTACAACATATTTGACCTGTATTCCTCAAAGGTATCCAGGTCATTTAAAAAAAAAAGGAAACTATCACAGTCATGAGGAACCTAATGTAATGTTATGTCTAGATGGGATCTTGGACATTGAGTAAAAACTAAGGAAATCTGAATAAATCTGGATTTTAGTAAATAATCATGCATCACTGTAGGTCCATGAATTGTGACAAATGTCCCATATTATTATACATGAGATACTAATAATATGAGAAACTGGGTATGCATGGTATACAGAAAATCTCTCCTCTACCATTGCAATTTTTTTTTTGAAATCTAAACTACGTGTAAGAGAAAAATTTCATTTTAAAAAAGAAAAAGTGCAGAAGACAAAATCAGTGAGTGACTCTTGTAGCCAGGTTATAGATGGAATGGCTGATTTAAAAAAATAGAGATTATGTATGGGGTACTGATAATTGAATACTTGTGTAGGCAGTAATTGTAATTGGAGTACTGGTCATTTTTGCCTTCAAATATTTCAGATGTTGACTGTGAAGGCATCATGCTCAGTGTAGTTTCCAGTGGCTCAATAAGAATAAATTGATTAAAGTTATGTGAAAGCAGATTTCAACTCAGGTTGAAAGAAGACTTTTTGGATGATTTGAGCTGTCGAAACATGACTAATCTGCCTTTAGAGGGAGTCAGAGCACTTCCCCCTTCTGATCTTCAAGCTGAGGCTAAAGGAATGTCATGGTGAAGAACAGTTGGAGAATGAGCCCGAAGCTGTCTTCATCACAGATGCAGTGAGTCCATGTGTGTTACCCAACACCAGTGCAATCGCATTGGTTTCATGTGGCTACAGGCAGGCCTCCGAAGCAAGTTATTTTCTTAGGATGTCCAGATGGCAAGTTTTTCTCTCATCATCTTGAAATTACACCCTCTAGATAGGAAGGGAGAAATGATTGTTGAGCACTGTGAGAAATGAGTTTAAGGAAAGCCTCTGAGATTACATTTATGGACCTGCAGTCCTCCCTTAAAAATAACACTAACAAAAAGGGAAAGAAAACAAAATGGGCCAAGTGACACTAATGGTAAAGAATCCACCTGCTAATGCAGGAGACATAAAAGACATGGGTTCAAGCCCTGGGTTGGAAAGATCCCCTGGAGGAGGAAATGGTAACCCACTTCTGTATTCTTGCCTGGAAATCCCATAGACAGAGGAGCCTGGTGGGCTATAGTCCATGGGGTCGCAAAGAGTCGGGCCCAATTGAGTGACTAATGCTTTCACTTTTTCACTCTTCTTTTAAAAAGAACTCAAAATGTGAAAGAAAGCAGAATGAAGACATAAAACAAACTACCCACAGTAGTTTTATACTGGGTATTATCATCCCAGTTTTCAAGATTACTGGCAATAATGATGTTTGAGGCCATCTCCATTGACGAGGGATAACATTTGAAGGGTGTGTGTGCTTGCTAAGTCATTGCTTCAGTCATGTCTGACTATTTGCGACCCATGGACTGTAGCCTGCCAGGCTCCTCTGTCCATGGAATTCTCCAGGCAAGAATACTGGAGTGGGTTGCTATTCTCTCCTCCAGGGGATCTTCCCGACCCAGGGATTGAACTGGTGTCTCCCGCAGCTCCTACATTGCAGGCTGATTCTTTACTGCTGAGCTACGAGAGGAAACCTTTTGAAGGGCAGGCATTCACTACTCTTTTACATAGGACCAGATGGCACTTAGCCTCTGGAAATTCAAGTCAATTTCATTCCCTTCTGAAATGAATAGCACCAGCAGAAATTTTGGTACTGCCCTTCTGCTGTGCTGTGCTTAGTCGCTCAGTCGTGTCCGACTCTTTGCAACCCCGTGGGCTATAGCCTGGCAGGCTCCTCTGTCCATGGGATTTCCCAGGCAAGAGTACTGCAGTAGCCTGCCCTTTCCTTTTCCAGGGGATCTTCTCCCCCCAGGGTTGAATCCGGGTCTCCTGCATTGTAGGCAAATTCCCTCCATCATGTCTGCTCTCTAACAAATGTATACATTGAATATCAGGCAAAGTGGAGGCTTTCACATAAAAATTAATTTAGCCAGTAGATCTCAGATCAAGCAGTATTTCAGGGGACCTCCCTGGTGGTCCAGTGGTGAAGACGCTGTGCTTCCAGCTCAGGTGGTGCAGGTTCAATCCCTGATTGGGGAACTAAGATCCCACAGGCTGCATGGTGTGGCTAAAAAGTTCAAAAAGAGAAATATCTCAGTATATTTGCTATAGAGGGAGTAACATTTGCATATGTAAATGGGTGTGTGTATGAATAGCCTGTGAGATTTTTAATAATAAAAGCGTCTATTCAGCTAGAGAGTTGTACCACATTGAAATGTAAGTACGTAAGTACACAGTAAATAGTCTGTCATTGTCAGGGAATGTTTAACGGGAGGATTCCTACGTGCTGTCTCTCATGGTCCTTTGTCCCTCTTCAAGCGGAACAGCACGCTGCTCCCAGGGACTGAGGTCATTGTGTGAGGCAAGCATGGGGTCCATTAAAGGACCCCAACATGTCATTTGTAGACTCTGTATCTCCTGGCAGTGGTTTGCATGCAATGGTAAATGTAAATAAGGTAATTTTTTAGTAGAAGATCCTGACCTTTGGATTTTATGTCTACTTTCATTCTATACTAGTATTCTAATTTCTTTGCTGATATTAATTATAGTCAAATTAATGTTATGGTGTATGACAAAGGGCAAAAGACAGTTCAGGCCTGTTTTTTATTGAGAATTTGCAGGCATAACAACCTGGCCTCTCTGACCCATCTCTTTCTTATCTCTAGTCTAAGAGGGTTTTTTTTTTTTTTTATCTCCAGCATCAGTTTCTAAGAGTATCCATTTCCTAGATTCAGACCCCAGGGGCAATGGTACTCCTAGCAGGTCTTCAAAGCATCAGCTCCCATGGTATCAACAGGCTTTCATACTTCATCCACACCCTTCCCTGACCTCTTCGGAGTGTCACTTTCATTATTTGTGTCCTTGTAGTTCTCCTTACATAGACTTTAAATTCCTTTACCACTGGGGACAGTGTTGTGTGTATTTGTTCATTCCTTCCAGGTCCATGATGGTGTTTTGTATGGTTTTTGTACCTCCCTGCTATTGCCCAGCCTGGCCCTTCAACCCTTTCCCTCTTCATCAACCTATTATTATCCACATATTATTTAAGGGTCACTTGAAATGTCATAGCCTCTGAGAAACAGCTTGTTCAGTTGGAATTAATCACATCTTTCGCTGTATTCCCACTCTACTTTTCTTTGGTCTCTTTTATAGCTTTTCCCTTCTGCTGTGTATTTTACTTATTTGTGTCTCACACCCACCCCAGAAACACACACAGGCACACACTCTGTTGGCAGCTTCTTGTAGACAGCCATCCTATTTATCCCAGCACAAGGACTAGTATCTGCTTTACACATTGCAGATGCCTCATAAATGTGAATTGAATGACACAACTCAGCATCTAGTTAATAACTATTCTCTAATGGCTCAAAAAATTCTATCCCTGGCTTGGACCTCCCCTTTACCTATCTTGTACTCATTCTTCAATTATCTGCTTGTCTTTAGTTGGCTTTATAATTAGGATCTCCAACTCACTACGACCAAAACTCCTGCTATTTTTCCTAACTGTGTGTGTGAGTGTGTGTGTGTGCATGCACACTCATTCAGTAGTGTCCGACACTTTGTAACCCCACGGACTATGGTCTGCCAGGCTCTTCTGTCTATGGGATTCTCTAGGCAGGAATACTGGAGTAGATAGCCATGCCCTTTTCTAGGAGATCTTTCTGACCCAGGGATCGAACCCAGGTCTCCTGCATTGCAGGCAGATTCTTTATTGTCTGGGCCACCGGGGAAGCCCCCTTTTTCTTTACTGAGTCTTCCATATCTCAGCATAAGTGAGTACCACCTGTAGTGCTGTTCAGGCCAGGCCTGACAGTAAGCCTTGATTTGCCCTTTCCTCATCTTGCATATCCCATGGACGGAGGAGCCTGGTAGGCTGCAGTCCATGGGGTCGCGGAGAGTTGGACATGACTGAACGACTTCACTTTCACTTTTCACTTTCATGCATTGGAGAAGGAAATGGCAACCCACTCCAGTGTTCTTGCCTGGAGAATCCCAGGGATGGCGGAGCCTGGTGGGCTGCCGTCTATGGGGTCGCACAGAGTCGGACACGACTGAAGTGACTTAGCAGTAGCAGCATCTTGCATACCAAATTCATTAATATGTCTTGTCAGTTTATTACCCAAATATATCTTGAATCTTGTACATTTTCACCATCTCCCTGGTCCAAGCCACTGTGATCTTGCCCCTGTGTTAGCACCGTTATCATCTTACCTCGGCTACACAAGATCCTAATCAGTGTCCTGGCCTGCATTATTGGTCCCCCCCCGAAACAGGATCTGCGCACAGTAGCCAGAGAAAGCGCTCTATGGCATACATCAGACCATAGCATTCCCATTTGAAAGCTCCCTAATGGCTTCTACTTAGAATGAAATGAAGGCTTCTACTTACATTACCTAAAAGCCCTCATAATCTCTCCTTGAATACCTCTGACTTTCCTTCTTTCTCTGACCTCTGTTCACTGTGCTTCAATGACATACTTCCTTCCTGTCCTCCAGACATGGCTAGGTAGTTTGCTCCTGCCTGGGAATTTTGTTTTTGCTGTGGTTTCAGTTCAGAGCCTCGTACGACCATGTCCTGACTATAAGCCCCCTCAATCATCCTCTTCCATGATCTCATGTCTTTCTAGCACTTACTGGGTGCAGGACACTCCCCTACTAGGCTGTGATCACTAGTATCTAAAATAGCACCTGCCTTAATTTGTATTACTGGTTGACTGATAGGCTAATGCAATCTTGTTGGCAGTTTGTCTTTTTTTTTTTAATTGGAGTATTGCTGCTTTACAATACTGTGTTAGTTTCTGCTGTACCGCAAAGTGAATCAGTCACACATGTGCACATATTCCCTCTTCCTCGAATCTCCTACCCGTTTAGGTCACCACAGAGCATTGAGTAGAGTTGCCTGTGCTATACAGTAGGTTCTCATCAGTCATTCATTTTATACCTGGCGGTACATTTATGGGCTTCCCCGGTGACTCAGCTGGTACAGAATCCACCTGCAATATGGGAGACCTATGTTCAATACCTGGGTCGGGAAGATCCCCTGGAGAAGAGAATGGCAACCCACTCTAGTATTCTTGCCTGGAGAATCCCCGTGGACAGAGGAACCTGGCTGGCTACAGTCTGTGGGGTCGCAGAGAGTCAGACACGACTGAGCGACTAAGCATAGCAGCAGTGTATACATGCCAGTCCCAGTCTCCCAGTCCATAGGTTTGTTCTCTACATCTGCATCTCTATTTCTGCGTTGCAGATAAGTTCATCTATTGGCAGCCCATCTTACATTTCTAGGTAGTTGGTTCCCTTTTCATGGTTAAGGATTCTTGCCCTGTCTTGTGGTGATTTGGGCACCTCACAGCTGTTTCCTGTGACCGTGAACCCCTTAGAAGTAGACACCATGCTTGTCTCACTACTGTTGGCCAGAGAACTTGGCCCAGAGTTGTACTGAAATAGATGAGCATGTATGTTTCCCCTTTAATCCCATAATCACTTTTTTCTCCCTCATTCTTTTTCTAATGGAATTGCTTGTTAGTTATAGGAAACTTAAATTCCTATTAGAGCCTTTTAAAACTGAGATTGGAGAATTGATGAGGCCTATAATTGGTAGAAGAAACTCTGACCTGAGGTGCTTGCCTAATGAAAGAATGTAGTAGGAGGACACTGGGAATAGTTTCACTTAATGGAGAAGATGAAGATTTGATGCCCATGGTAGCAGTTTATTAGGCAGGAAAACCAGTGCTATCAGTTCATTGAAAAAGTGATCTGTCATAAGAGTTCATCTGCTCTATAAGCTGAGAGGCCAGCTTAGGTATTTTCACAAATTGCAGCCCTTTTACTTATATGAGCGTGATTAAATGAAGATTTATCTTTATTGTAAAATTTTATATCATATCACTTGATATTTTAAATTAAACGATGACATTGGACCTTTATCAGTGGCTTTACTCCCAACCAAAGGAATGACTTCAGGTTCCTTGGAAAACTCTCATGACCAAGAAGCAATCTGATCTTGTTAATAAAAAAACAACAAATAGACTATTATCAATATTCTGCAAGCATAGCCCAGTTTGTTTTTAGTGTTTTCAAGTTAGTTTTCTCACATCATACACTATACTAGATTTTGGAAGTTGACCCCAAAGAGCTTTATTTCTCATTTCTTTTGAACCTCACCCAAGTCCACATTCCCTCCAGACAGGTTCTGGGCCTTGGGCTAATGACTTCTGATCCCAAAGAAAAATTAGAAACTCTTTCCAAGCTGTCCTCCCCTTTGTGCTTCAGACAACCTCATTCCTCCACTCCCATATTAAAGCTCCTGTTTCCTTAGTGTCTTTCTTCCAACTAGATGAGGAAAAAAGTAGATTTGTCAATGAGTAATGACACCTTCATGTGTGGATCCAAAGGTGTTTGCACTTTTAAAATAAAAATTCCTAGAGGGAACAATATTTTAAGAGTAATAAATTATCAGTGGTGGAATTTTAGACACCACATTAATCCATATCATATTTTGAAACGCCCATTATGCACCTAATGTCTAGTGAGGATAGAGTATATTAGTGGAGATTTAAAAAATAGTTGCATGTAGTTTACCTTATTAAAATATCACAGGTTTCTGTATTAAGGTCCAGTTTCAATTTGATTCCCAGAAAAGTACTTGAAAATTCCTCCAGTCATCATGGGGAGCTCTGTGCCCTTCTCCCATCAGCATGGCCATCTCTAAAGTTAAACATGGAAACAAGCGCAGCAGCTGTGGGCCCCATGAGCTGGTAGAGCCCTCAAGGTTGACATATGCCAGATGAACTCATTGTTTTTTTCTTCCTTTCTCTGAGATATATGTTGGTTGCTGAGACATATGTTAGTCGCTCAGTTGTGTCTGACTCTCTGTGACCCCATGGATTGTAGCCCACCAGGTTCCTCTGTCCATGGGATTCGCCAGGCAAAATGCTGAAGTGGATAGCCAATTCCTTCTCCAGGGGGAGTCTTCCCAACCCGGGAATGGAACCCAAGTCTCCTGCATTGCAGGCAGATTTTTGACCATCTGAGCCACCAGGGAAGCCCCATCTGAGACATAGTCTCTTCTTTATTTCCTGTCTTTGTTGAAAACATCAGCAAATCGTCATCCACTTAAGCCAGAAACCTGGAGGTCATCTTAAGAAAAATGATTCTTTCTCAACTTCCAGATATATCTATTCACCAAAACTTATAAATTCTACCTCTTATCCTCAGTGCTGCTCATCTAGACTAGTGTTGACCTTCCTCACATTGACCTTGGGCTGTTGAAATAGCCTTTCCTTGCCTGTAGAATTAACACGAAACTAAAGCAAAAGCTCTCGTTGATCCTTCGTGATCTTGCTTTGCCTCTACATGGCACGGCTTTGTTACCTGACATTCATCCATGGAAAAATGTATATTCCAGGTGTTTTGGTTTTGCCTGAACTGTTACTGACTTTTAATCTGCCTTGTTCCAGATGTAAGCAAAGCTGTCCCCGTAAGTATAGCTATGACAAAGAAAGTCAAAATTGATAGATAGTATGGGTACTGGAACCAGAAACTTCAGTCCAATTATAAATTAGATAACAACAGGGCTAAGGGCCTTATTAGGTTCAAATAATTGTAGGTAAAGAAGGAAAGAGAATTGTGCTATTTACTAAAGAAAATTCCCTTCCCAAGGGTGATCCATTCCATAATCACCCCTTGACCCCTTACTGTTCTTTAAAAGTTCCATGTTCTTTAAAATTTCCGTGTTCTTTCTTGCCTTGTGACACTCTTCTATATATGACATTCTCACTACATGAAATTCTTCTCCTCCTGAGCCCACTCCTACTTATCTGTCAAGATTCTGTGCAGACAGAACATCTTCTGTGAAACCTGACCGTTCTGACATTTGGACAGAGTGGGTTTCTCCTAGACTCAATGTGTGCCTTTATCAAAAAATGCATTGCTTTGGGTGACAAATGCCTGATTCTTTGCTGCCTCTAGTAGACATTGACGAGATTGAAAGTCTAACTGAACGGGACACTCTGGGGCCTTCCTGGGACAGACCCCTCCCCTCATGTCCTCTGCCTGCCTCTTGTTTGTAGAAAAACTGTAATCTCCCAGGCTTCCCCTGAGTCAAAAAATAATTGGCTCAAAAATTAATGAATAAAAGGATGTGAACACGTACTGACAAAAGTAGCAGTTGGGCCAGTAGAACTGGTAAGAATTTAAACTGTAAATCAGCCATATAGCAGTCACAGAATCTTTAGTTCCTCCCTGAAGTACCTAGATTACAGTACCTGATGCACGTTCCTGAGTTGTTTTACAGATACTAAAACCCCCCATCAAGTGAAAGAAACCTGCTTCCTTCTTCTTCATGCTCTTCTCATGAGTATGGCCATGCTCATGGTCATTCAAGCATCAGCTTGAATGACCATGAGCATGCAGTCCCCAGACCACTGGGACCTGAGAACTGATAATTTGAACCCCTGTGATACGAGCCTGTTACCTCATCATCACAAATCAGAGGATTTTGCATAAGCTCATCATACACCCTGTGACTCCCTTCATTCAACGTGTCCTTAAAAATTCTTCCCTGGAACCCATTGGAGAGTTTGGGTGTTTCTTGAACATCAGCTGCTTGCACTCCTTGTTTGGCACTTATGATCGATGCTGCTCTTCCCTTCACCACAGCCTGATGTCAGTAGGTTGGCTTTCCTGTGTCTGGATGAGTGAATCCCAAGTCGGCTCAGTAACAAGAGCAGAGTCGGTGATATTTATTTATTTATTATTTTTGTATAACCTGGTACACCATAGCTGGCATCTGGTAGGCACTTCACAAATATTAAAAGACTAATCATCACAGCTAACATGAGTTGATGTCTTACTATGTGATTCTGACCATTTCAGCGTGAATGACTTATTAAATCCCTGCCACAATGCTTGGAGGTGAGTAATATAGCCGGTGCTGTCAGCGCCCTGTCAGTGTTTTTGACTTGACTCTGATCTCAGTCATCGCTGTGTCAGATAGTTTTGTGAGAGCTCAGACTGGTGCTGAGTGCCTCACCTCAAGCGCTGTATGTGCCCATCTCCTTCCCGTCTCAGGCCTTCTCCACAGCTGCAGGAAGCCGCTAGATGTGTTTGTGAGCCTAGCACAAAAGTGAATGGGATTTGACATGGTCAGGGCAAGCCTCAACAGAAGCTGCATAAGAGCTGGTGGGTAAATACTGCAGCTTCCCCTTCAATTCTAAGAGGCATTTTGTATGCTCTCAGAAGTCTCTGCTGAATCAAGCCTCTGTGGCTTATGGAAGCAGCTTTGATAATGTGCTCTTACATAGCTCTGTCTCACTCTAGTTATTTCTCACTCCTTCCAGAGGCATTGTTCAAGTAAATAACTTACACATGAGATCTCATCAGGTTCTATTTTCGGGGAATCCAGAATAAGACAGGTGCTACTATTATCCTCATTGTATTGGAAACAGAGGCACAGGAATATCTTGCCTGACGTCTTACATCTGGAAAGTGAGAGAGACTGGGTTTGAACTCAGTTTCTCCACAGAGCTCATTTTCTTGAGCTCTCTTCCATCCTGAGAAAGGATTCTAACAGATGCTAGGGCTTTCAGATCGAATGATATAAGTCACCTACACTAATTGTGTTTACAACTTGTTGTTGATAGATTATATTCCTCCCTTAGGTTTAGAGTACAAAAGTATATTGCTTCTTTGACTTTTTTCCCTTTCCAGGTAAATTCCCAATATTAAGTTCCAGAGTGTGTGTTCCAGAGGGAAAAGAGTACAGAAGAGTGGCAGCGTGTGTTATTCACTTAGTCGTGTCCGACTCTTTGTGACCCCATGGACTGTAGCCCACCAGGCTCCTCTGTCTGTGGGATTCTCCAGGCAAGAATACTGGAGTTGGGTTGCCATTTCCTTATCCAGGAGATCTCCTTGACCCAGGGATCAAACCCAGGTCTCCTGCATTGCAGGCAGATTCTTTATCACCTGAGCTATTCCAGAGGAAAAAGTACAGAAGAGTGACCGAGGAGACATTAAAGTATTATAACTTACCATTCTTAAAAACGCCATTTTTTCCTTGTGTCTTTGAAATTTCTCTCTCCTGGTTATACAATTAGCAATTACAAGTGTGTTCTTGAGAAGGAGGAAAAAATATAAAGAAACAAAGAAATATTTGGTATGTATGCAGTTACACCCAGACCTAGCTATTATTTTGTTACATTCTCTCTCAATAATATCATCAGTGATCCCACCGAAATGAGCATATAAGGGTTTATAGACGCATGTATTGGATGTCTTAAATTTATGGAAAATATAAGTAAATTACTATTTATACCGCTCATTAATTTTTGGCTCTTTCATATTATTATTTTCACTTTCTCTTGATTCCTTTCTCCCTTTAGGGCAGTGTTGTTAACCGTTAACCCTGACATTAGAATCTGCAGTAGAGTTAAAAGCTCCATTTTAAAGATTTCATGGTGGAGGCCTCTGAATAGTGGTGGGGGAAGAAGAGTAGGCATTTAGATCACCATCTGAGAAGCCAGCATCTGAAGCACTAAATAGTTACATATCCTTGGGTGACTCTTCTATTCCCCAATCTGGGTCTCCATTTCCTAAGGTGCAGAAGAATAAAGAGTTTATTCTACATGTGTAGGTTATAGAGACTAAATTTCATGGGCAGAATAAAGTGGCTATTCTTACATTCTTTTGGAGTCATTGGACTCACTTAAGAATCTGCTGCAATCTCTGTATATTGTCCCCACTGACCCTTCCCTGACTCCAAATGCACGTATGCAAGTGCAGGAATGATTCCCCCATGTAATTTGAGGAGCTGGTGTCATCTGTGGACTTTCTGGGTTTAAGAACCCAGACATGACCTCTAAGTTCCATTTCAACTCTAGCTTTCTATGGTCTTAGGTAAGGAAGCACTTTGAATTCACCCTGTTTAAGATTTTTCTCTAGGAAAAGAATTTATGCCTTTTGCTAACTACCAGACTCACCATGAACAACTTACTAATAAAAGTCCAGGTAATTTTTAAACAGACATTAGCAAGAAGAAGCAAACATTTGTATATTACTTATATCTTATTCTTTTATTTTTCTGTGTTTGGATATCTTTTTAAACCATGGCAGTGGAATATGTAAATGACCGACAGATGGGCTATGCCATATAAATAATATTTGCTATACAATATATGTGAATTTAAAAATATGAAGACTGTGATTGAATAAATAAAAAGGTATTCTCATATATTTCTATCCAGTGTCTAAATTTAGGATGTTCATGGAAATTTTGGTCTGCTCTGTACTTTTCTATAGGAGGCTATATTGATTCAATATCTCTATTTTCTTTAGGGAGAAAAATCTCATTAAGTGAGAATCTAATGGTCTGGAAAAAACCAACAGACCAACCTCGATGAAGTAATATATTTATTGAAAAAAACAGAGCACCTCATTAGCTGGAGATGAATGGTAGTTTTGATTTACATTGTATTCACCCTGTGTTTTCATAAAACTGGTAGCTTTTGCTGACAGTTTCCTATACACTTTTTATGAGCTGAAATGTTAGCTTAAAAAAGAGAGATAATGATGATCAGTAAAACAATGCTCAATTTTAATTCAGTTGACATAAATAAAAGAAAGATGGCATAATATGCTATTGTACTGGTTTAGTTATTGTTTCTCTTCAGAATGATAGAAATTGTGATGGCGTTGGCTTAGCTGGTGCAGTGGTAAAAAATCTGCCTGCCAATGCAGAAGCCGCAGGTTCAATCCCTTGGTTGGGAAGATCCCCTGGAGGAGAGTATGGCAATCCATTCCAGTGTTCTTGCCTGGGAGATCCCATGGACAGAGGAGCCTGGCAGGCTGTAGTCCATGGGGTTGCAAAGATTCAGACACAACTGAGTGAGTGAGCACATACATAGCAATGAAAATCCTGTATACTTTTTCTGAATCTAACCAAAACTAATTCTATTTTGTTAGATTGGTTTTATACCACACTGGATCTCAGGTCGATTGGAGCAGGGTGAGGAGATCCATCTATTCCAACCACAAGGATCACCTTCCACCGTTCTACTGATGCTCCGTTACAGCTCTTCCTGCATGGACCGGTCTGATTTTCTGTGTTCTGTTTGGGAAGATTGTTTGCATGTAATCCACCACTCAGTGTGGCTTAGGACTCAGGGCATACTTAGGTGACCATGACTCTTGTATTATTTTTCACAGTATTTCAGATCCCAGTCCTTCAGCCCCTCCCTCCAATATCATTTTGGCTCATACGCACCTTATAGATTTCACCTGCCTCGCTTGTCCCTCAGGACCTATGATTAGTCATTTCTGTTGCCTGGCTAATCTCTAATGTTGGATCACCATTATGTGCTCTCTCCACTGCCAGGTAACCAAGCTTTGTTGCAGAAGGCCATGACAGTGTTTGGACTGGGGTCCGTGTATTATCATGCTCTCTCCTCTCAGCTGTGTCCTTGGTGTGTCTTTTATTTAGTTACTGTCTGCGCTGGGTCTTTGTTGCTGAGTGGCTTTTCTCTAGTTGCTGCGAGCGGGGGCTGCTCTCCAGTTGCAGCACAGGCTTCTCCTTGTGGTGGCTTCTCTTGTGAAGCACAGACTCTAGGCTGTGTGGCCTTCGGCAGCTGCAGCTCCCAGGCCCTAGAGCTCTGGCTCAGTAGTTGTGGCCCAGGTGCTTATTTGCTCCGTGACAGGTGTGAGATCTCCCCAGATCAGGGATTGAACCCGTGTCTCCTGCACTGGCAGGCAGATGCCTTACCACTGCGTCCCCAGGGAAGCCCTCGGTGTGTCTTAATCTCCTATTTATCTCTCACAGCCTTCCTAGAATATTTCTATGAGCAGTTGCACCAAATAATTTTCCCTATTTTTCAAACACTTAATTCCTTATTGCTCCCAGCACAGATGATGTACTCCACTGTGAGATTAAGTGTGTCCCCTGTTTTTACTCTTAAATTAATTTTTTTAATGGAATATAATTGCTTTACAATGTTGTTTGTTTCTGCTGTACAGTGAAGTAAATCAGCTGTCCGTATACATATATCCCCTCTTTTTTGAATTTCCTTCTCATTTCGGTCACCACAGTTCACTGCGTAGAGTTCCCTGAGCTATACAGTGGGTTCTCATTAGTTATGTATTTTAGACCTAGTACCAATAGTGTATATATGTAATCCCAATCTCCCAATTCATTCCACCGCCACCCATTTCCCCCGCTTTGTTTCCATATGTTTGTTCTCTACATCTATGTCTCTATTTCTGTTTTACTAGTAAGTTCATCTATGCATTAAATAGGACATTTGTTCTTCTCTTTCTTTCTTTCTTCACTCTGCACAACAGTCTCGAGGTCCATCCACAGTTCTACAAATGACCCAATTTGTTCCTTTTTATGGCTGAGTAATATTCCATTTTATATATCACATCTTCTTAAGCATTCCTTAGGTTGCTTCCATGGGTGTTGTAAATAGTGCTGCAATAAACAGTGAGGGTGCGTGTGTCTTTTGGAATTACGGTTTTCTCCAGATATATGCCCAGGAGTGGGATTGTATGTTCCCTGTTTTAATGAGTTAGCAGTCCGTCACTGCCCTTCTCAGTGAATCCAGCTTCTTTTCTGCACATTCAAGGCCCTTAATGATCTAGTCCCAACGTCCATGCTCTGGTGTGTGTATTTGAGGGTCTCCAGCTTCTTAAGTTTCCTGAAGGATCTCAGGATAGGTTCTGGTCATCATTGATAGTGGGAGGTGAAAGGGTGGGAATAGAGAGATGCTAATAGGGAAACCCTTGGCGATCAAGAACACCTCCCGAGGATAGTGGCTCTGAATTCTAATATGCTCTGCAGAAAACAGCTGGTTCTTCTCTGCTCTTGTCAAAATAAGATGGTTATATTCACGGGGTGGGACACCAGTATAATCAGAGCCCCAACTAAGTTATTATTTTTGTTTGAAAGTAGCTATAATATCAATAGCTTCTTTGATGTCAGCACGGTATGGTGCTGTGCTAGCTATTTTTTGACAGTTGCCTTGAATTTTTCATGACTGTATAAAGCAAGAAATGACCTTTGAGGGTTTCAGTATCTGTTTGATGTATGTGTTCATTCATATACTTTTTCAACCACCATTTTAAAAGGGTCAAGAAATGAGCACAACAATTTTAGTCAGAAAAAGAGTCCTTACTGTTGTCTTGGGTTTATTTGTACTTTTTTTACTTACAAAGTACAGAATTAATTCAGTTTATGTTTTGGATGTGAATTCTTTATTTTTGATTGCATACACATGTGCACGTGTGTAATTTTGTCTGACACATGGAAAAGGGAGATAGGAAATATCTTGAAAATGTAATAAAGCTTTCTCTAAGGAAGAACAATTTATGCTCTCATAAATTAAGTAATAAAATTAGCCTTTTGTTATAACTTTTTGAATTTGAAATAAAGCATCTTAAAACTGAATAAGCTCAAAGAATTTTAAACAGCAGGATAGAACTTTCAGAAAGCTGTCAGTGAATATGTTTAACTACTAATTTCCTACGGAACTTTCTTTTTGTTTCTTTTCTATAAGGTTGGAATAATTTCATCTCTCTTGACAATTTGTTGAAAGTTTTTGTTGATTTTTTCATTTAAAATTCCCTTTTCCTAAACAAAACTTTTGTTATTTTACTTGGAAAGTGTCCTAGCTGAGGAGAGATTTAAGCATAACAATTGAAACTTAGTTAAAACTAGTTTTGGCATAATTTTTGTTCTGGTGACATAAGTAGTATGTTGAATTGTCATAAAGCGTTTCCTACTTCCTCATGATATTCTTTATTTCTCCTTTGGTAAAGCAGCAAGTCCAAGTTGAATATGAGTTCTTCCTTAAGATATGATGTTATATTGTAATTCTCAAGGTCAGTTTCCCTTCTTAATCATGTATCAATTTCTCTGGGAAAACTTGAACCCTTAATCTCCAAGGGTAACATCTGGGTTCTCTACAGTGTGTTCTATTGTTTATTCTTTTGGTCTTACACCTTGTTACTGAGGGTTAAATCCAAACAAGGAAGAAATTAATATAATAAAAGAAATAGTATTTCTTTTAAATACTGTCTGTTTTATTTTGTAAGTAAAATGTGTTGATGAGTTTAACAAAATTATGAAAGTCTACCATTTGTGCTGACAAGTTAGTATACTTGGGAAAAGACCTTGAGTATATTTAATGATGAATTTTCAACCAATATTCACAGTATTTATGTAGGGTGCAAGTTAGACTGTAGTTGCAAACAGGTAAAAACATGCTTAGAGAATTTAAATGACTTCTCTAAGAGGACACAGCAGGAGGCTAAGATTTCATTCTTGCTTTGATATTCTCTTCTCCAGAGTACACAATCTTTTGAAATGTATGCTATCTTCCCTCTGCTGCTGCTGCTAAGTCGCTTCAGTCGTGTCCGACTCTGTGTGACCCTACAGATGGCAGCCCACCAGGCTCCCCCGTCCCTGGAATCCTCCAGGCAAGAACACTGGAGTGGGTTGCCATTTCCTTCTCCAATGCATGAAAGTGAAAAGTGAAAATGAAGTTGCTCAGTCGTCTCCGACTCTTCGCGACCCCATGGACTGCAGCCCACCAGGCTCCTCCGTCCATGGGATTTTCCAGGCAAGAGTCCTGGAGTGGGGTGCCATTGCCTTCTCCGTATCTTCCCTCACCCACCCATATAAATTGCACTCGACTGCAATGATTAGAGATAACATAGTTGTTATCCCTCTCTCATAGAACTGTATGCAGCAGTAGATTAGGTCTACTCTATCCAAGCAAGGAAATACATGGAAAAATTTGGGTGGCTGGCTACAAAGAGTTTCTGCAGAATTGCTTCACTCCTGACAAGGTGCCAAAAGGCAGCTTCAACTGGAGGAGAGTTAGCTCAGGGCAGCTGTTTTTTAACTCTTGAATAAACTCACCTTGGGCCTTCCTGGTGGCTCAGATGGTAAAGAATCTGTCTGCAACACGGGAGACCCCGATTCAGTCCCTGGGTTGGGAAGATCCCCTGGAGAAGGGAACAGCAACCCACTTCAATATTCTTGCCTGGAGAATTCCCTGGACAGAGGAGCCTGAAGAGCTACAGTCCATGGGAAGAGTCAGACACAACTGAGCAACTGACATGCACACATGTAGTCACCTCATAATATTATGGAGACTCCCAGAGTTACACTGAGAACTTAAATCACTAAGAGGATCTGCCTTCCCAAGGCTCTTCTTCTAAACTTTAACAAACCCCAGGCATCTGCGTTTGAGCCTGGGCATTTGGGGATGCAGTTGGAGAACTGATGTGAGTGTGGTCATGGATTTCTCTCACTCTGATTGGTTATCAGCCAGAGTGTTGCCAAAAGCCCCACGGCCTCTCACATGCTTCCAGAATGCCAGCAGGATGCAGGATGAGAGCAGAGCACCTGACACAGAAATGCAGAGCGCATAGCTATGAACAAATGAAAAGTGTGGGCATGTCTGTGTGCACCTGATGTCTGTTACAGCAAACTCTCTCTGACTGAGACAATTAAGGGCTCTGACCCCCTAAGCCATGGTCTCAAGTTATGTAACACATTTCTGTTTTGCATTCAATTGGGTCAGGGCTTCTTGTTCAAAATAGAAGATCAGAAATGATCATTTTTTTGGTGAGCATGCTGTACCTGGCTAGCTGCCATGCAGCTGGCTTTGTGTTCTGAAAGATTTTGAAATGGTTTATGTTCCACCATTAGCTAATACTGTGTTTTCATGTCTTTACCTGTGTGTGATTGATTAATATTTGAATGGACACAAAGTCAGAGCTAACCCAGCTTTCCATTTTAACAGGGCATCCATAATGCAATTCACTTAATATAATACCTGACAAAAAGAGTGTGTAATCTGTCTACCTATGTCCATGTGTGAAAAACAGAAATAAACTTTCAAATGAATTTTCCTCATATAGAATGAGCTTTAAAAATCTCTCGGAACAATGACTACAATGAGATCCACTGTGTACATTTTTTTAAATACAGAATTATTTGAAAATATAAGACCTAGTCATGTGACATTCTGTTATGAATGCTAAAATGGAGATACATTTCTCTATCTTGGCCACATGCCATTGTGATGTATTTGTGTAAAAAGGCATTCATGGTAACGATTTAAAATAAACCATATGATATTATACATTTTCTCTGTTTTCAAAATGGGAAATCAGTGTGAAAAAATATCCAAAGAGATCTGTGCACAAGACTTCAACCAGCTTTCCAACTTGTCCAAAGAACTGAGGTCTCCTGCCATCATGGCCCTGAGATTAAATGGAGAATATTGCAGGATACAGTTAAAACTGTTGAAGATGTGTATTTTTTTTAATGGCAATGAAAAAGATGTTACGGTCGTACTGTGTTTTGGAAAACTTACTAGATGCTATGTTCTGGCTTAGAAGGCTCATAGTCTATGTGTGTGTCTGTTTGTCTGTCTGTGTGTGTACAAGATGGGAGCAGTACAAATGAATAAGAAATGGAAGGACGTTTGCTTTGTCCTATGTTAGGGTCAGTACAGAGTGCTAGGGCTAATAATCATATTGGAGAGGGCATACAGCCTGGTTTTGGGGAGGATGTTCAGGGAAAATTCTCAAACTTGTCATCTGAAACTTAAAAAGTAAGTGCAATTTAAAATAGCCAGGAAATGGAAGCAACCTAGATGTCCATCCACAGATGAATGGATAAAGGAGTTGTGGTACATATACCCAATGAAATATTACTCAACCATAAAAAGGAATGCATTGGACTCAGTTCTAATGAGATGGATGAACCTAGAGCGTATTATACAAGTGAAATAGGTCAGAAAGAGAAAGACAAATGTCGCATACTAACACACATCTATGGAATCTAGAAGGATGGTACTGATGAGCCTCCAGGGCAGCAATGGAGATGCAAACATAGAGAATGGACTTGTGGACAAGGAGATGGGGGGAAGGAGAGGGTAACACGAACTGAGAGAGTCACATTGAAACATATACATTAGCATATGTAAAATTAGCTAACTAGTGGAAATTTGCTGTATGATGCCAGGAGCTCAAATCTGGTCCTCTGTGACAACCTAGAGGGGTGGGATGGAGTGCAAGGTGAGAGGGAGGTTCAAAAGGGAGGGGACACATGTATACCTGGGCTTCATTCATGTTGATATATGGCAGACCAGCACAATATTGTAAAGCAATCATCCTCCAATTAAAAATAAATTTAAAAAAATGCACACATGCAAAACAAAAAAAAAGGGTAAGTGCAATTCAAGCAGAGGAGAAGAAGTGGAAGTGGAGAGTGGTAATTGACAATAATGCTTCTTGCTGTAGTAACACCATTACTGGGCCAAAGGCAAAAAAAGAGAGTACAGTTTGTTCAGGTAACACTTTTCTTCAAAAAATGTATTTTCAGTGGTTTTACATCACATTTATTGTAAGAACAGTTGGAATAATTAAAACACAAGCTTCACTTTTATTTTTTGCAATGGACTGTCTTTATATACTGGATTTCTTTATACCATGACTATTTCATTTTTTTGAGTTAATCGTCGAATGTATTTTCAGCATAATTTATTGCTTCTTAAGAGTATCTTGGCTCTTCAGCATAATTGATTTCCTCTCTGGAATTGGCTGTGAAGGCTTTTATAAATGTTGACACTAACTTCAAGTATATGGCTGGTCATTCGTATAAATTGCCAATTTATTTAAAACAATAACCTCTCACAATAATTTGCATATTTTGCTATGTTTCTCTACCAAGTTCTCTGATTTTACATTCTTTTCTGTGTATCTCTTCTGTGAGTTGAGAGACTTTTTTTTTTAGTCTTTTTCACATGTGACATGCAGAGAAGCTGTTAAAATGATTTATTGCTGGTTCTTAATATGATGGCATATGAACAGCACTTTCCAGATTTATTTGTTCAGGGACTGTGTTCTCAACTCCACGATACTATCTACTTAATTAGAAATATAAAGTTTCTGGATATTTGCAAATTTTGGCATTTGAATATTTAGTGACTGCACTGACAGATCTGTGCTTGGCTTTCATTATTTAAGTATTGTTCGAATATATGAAAACAAACATTTTCTGGTTTTCTTTTTTTAGAGAAGAAAGCAGAGAGCTATACTTAAAAATATTTGCCTGAATGTTTTTCCTACCCCTTGGAGAGCTGGATCAAGAGTGCACGTGTTCTTTTCTTGTTTCTAGTTAACTAATTTCACAGCAGAATTGCTTCATGGTACAATTAGGTTATAATAGTAATAAGTTAATAAATAATGCTTAAATAAAATAGTAAGAAACTCTAGAGAATATGTTGGCTCAGGTTTGATAGAAATTACTTTTGGGATCTTGGGCAAGTCACTTAAATTCTTTGTAGCTCAAATTTTTCTTTTCATTCATTTATTTAATTGAGAAGTATTGACCATTCACCATGTGTATGGTGGTACATTTGATTTTGGGAGAATTTAGTGGGGGAATTTTAGAAATTAGTAGAAAAAATATGCATGTGAAAGCTGTTGTAAGTCATACACAATGCACACACACATGCTTAGTAAATACAAAGCAGAAAAGTGTTAATATTGCCAAAAGAGTCAGCATAGAATTCAGTGGGGCTTCTAGGGATGGAAAACTTGACTTCAAATTGATGAGGAAAGAAACTTAAAGAGGAAGTGTTTACACTGGTCCTTGAGTTTGAATTTAGAGATATGAGAAAATAGAAGAAATCATGTCAGAAATAGTTTTAGAGATGGAGGAGCAGATTTAATATAAGGCTTAGAGTCAGGAGAACTTGTACCTAGAAGGAAATAAGTAGTTCAATTTAATTTGATTATACAGTGAATTAAAGGTAATGAGGAAAAATAAAGTTGAAAATATAGGTTGGTAAAAGAGCATAGCAATTCTTAAATACAAAACAAGGAATTTAGTATCCATTTTATGGATCTTGAGAAATCATTGAGGGTTGTAAAAAAAAAAGGGGGGAGACTTTGTCAAGACAAAGTTTTGTCTCTTACACTTAATATTTAAATATTTAAGTTAGATATTTAATTTCTCAAAAAGTTGGTTTCCTCACCTATACAGTAAGACTAACAAGATAATCTTTCTGATTTGTCATAAGAATTGGAGATAATGTGTATATAGTAGCTGTTAGCAACTGTTAACATAGGATGAAGGACTTTTAACATGTGAATTCCAAGTTTGCTTTCTGTGCTGGGTTTCTGTGATCTTTCTGTTGTATATTTGCTCTAAGTGTCTTAGACTGGCAGAGTCAAAGGTAAGCTCAGAGGTGTTCTAGTCCACTTCCTGTTGAGGGCAGGTATTTCCTCTGTAGCCTTCCTAATTGTGTTCCACAATGTCATTCATTTGACCTCTTGAGCGAACTTATAGTTATGAGAAAATTGCTGTTTTTCAAAGCAGTCTTTTCCATTGTTGACCATTTAAATGGTTTGAAATTTTTTCTTTATATTGATCTGAAATCTGTCATTTTCTAACTTCCTGTTTTAGGCTCTAATCCTTTATTTCAGAGCTATCAAGCAGTAAACCTCTTTCACAGGTCAAATCTGAAATATCCAATGTGTGTGTGTAGCTTCCTTTCATGAGTTCCTTCTGAGTACTTCCACTTCTACATCAAATATCCTTGGGTCTTTCATCTACTCGTCATGACATAATTACAAGACTCCTTACTCTCTTGGTTGGCTTTCTCTGTGTGCATTTCAACTTTTAAATGTCTCTTTGAAGTTGTGGCTCCCAGAAGTATATAAAGTTCCACTGATGAGACCTATATAGAGATCAGTTCAGCCGATCTTGCTTGATCTGGAGTCTAGACCAGTTCATTGACTGTACTCATGGAATTTTACAAAATGCACAAAGCCAGAGAGCCAACTCCAAAATATCCTGATTCACTGGGCCTGGAGTTAGGCCCATACATTTAATTTTTTAAAGGACACAGATAATTTTGATATCTAGCTGGGGCTAAAAGCCCCAGTCACCAAGTTCAGTGGTGTCTAGAAGGCAGATTGCATGATGTTTATGGTGATCACATAAGCATTATTTCTGTGCCCCGAGCTTAGGAGCAACTAAGACTACTAAAGCTCCTTTTTATCTCTTTCCCACGTTTGTACACTGCCTTTTCTAGGACCTAGATCTAAGACTTTCACATTTATTTCTACTACACCCCATCTTGGGCATTTCTCGCTATCATTCTGTTGATCCATAGTGTGTTTAATCTCACATGCCATATTCAGATAACCTTTAAGATTCATTTGTTCTGGGTAGGCACTGCAGAATGATATGATAAAAGCTACAAATTTGGGCCTGTCCTTATTTATCACTTCTCTTCCCTAGTGAGTATTATGTATTGCTCTCACTCTTTCATTTTTTGGCATATTTATTATTTGGCCTAATGCTTTGAGTCACCTTTCCTAAGTTATGATAACACATGCTAACAGAGTTGAAAACTGATGGAGAATAGGTCTTGGGGTGCTGTTAAGTGAGGGCAGAACCCCTCAGCCTAGCACTAAAGTACCGATCATCTTTTAGCCTTTCACATGCATCTCATAAAATGATATTTCTGTAGCTTTGTTAGGCTATAACAATTTGGCTGCAAGCCTCAGGAACCCCAACTTAAAGTGTCTTAAATAATGAGGATATTCATTATCTTACATAGCAAGAAGTCCAGGGGCAGGGCAGTCCCAAGGTTAGTTAATTCAGCAGTTTTCTAATGTCACCAAAATTCGACTTTACTTTCCTCTTTGCACTCTGCCATCCTCAGCATTTCCTTGCAGACTAACTTTTTTCATGGTCCCAAGATGGGAGCTGCAGTTAGAACAATATGGAGATGTGATGGTATGTAGGAGCAAAAAGGAGCCCTTTCTCCTCCACTGTCTCTTTAGAATCCTCTCATCAGGGGTGCTGTCCTATCTCACTCTCTACTACCTGAACCAGTGTAAGGCAGACACTGGCAAAGGGAACTGGATAAATTATGGTTTATCCATCCATCTAGAGATGGAGCTGGATCTAAAAAGGAGGCCAATTCCCCTGAAGCTGATGGAGGGTTTGAGACTTGGTCATTATTGAGATTTAATAAGCATGACATGAAGAAAATTGGGATTCTGTGAGCGAGGAAGAAGGTTGGTGTGGGAAATGATTTCTCGGTAAGCAAGTACTAGTGTCTATTATACCCCCCAAGCTCAACAGCATTTTCTGTTTTTATAGAGTAGGTGTTGTTATTGTGTCACTGAAAATGTTACCAGAATAGTGAGATGCTAAGAGTGTTGGCTTGTTGCTGAAGATCAGATGACCATTTTACAGGGCAAAGGGAACAGAACAAATCATTCTGCTGACCACGTGGTAACATTTTCTTTTTCTCCAAAGCGAATTGATTAAAACCTAATTAAAAAATAATTTGTGCATGATTCCAAATTACTCGTCTATTTGTGATTGTCAGTCATATGTACACATGCTCCGTCCTTGCTGAGAAGAGATGACCTTCAGCTCTTAGAAGCAACAACTCCTCCATTTTTAATTTTTTCCTTCAGTCTGACAGGCTTAGAACAACTCTTTTAAAAGGAATTAAAACTATAGCTTTACAATTGGGAAGTAATGGGGAAAAAAGGACTAATTGAGATCCCTGACAGAGGAAGAGAATCTGGAAGAGAAAATATATTACACTCTTCAAAGAGTTGGATAATTAAATGCAAATTAAAAATTTATTTCAAAAGTTATAAAAAGTAAATGTAATATTATTTCCAATTGATCCTAGTGAAATCTAGAGTCTGGAGACTGAAAAATTCCAGTAGACTTACAGTCTGAGGAATTCATGAACTATAAATTACTCAATGCCATTTGGAAAGAAAACCCTAGGTGAGTATAAGTCTGGGGCTATTACTTGCTTTCAGCGCTAACTTGGAGAAAAGACTCACAGATTTATGAGAACAGATAGAATCGAAATGTGTGTTATCCACAAAAGAAAATGAAATAAGTAACAGGAACAAGAGTTTCCATTTACTGTGACCTTCGCATGTGTCAAAAACTTACTTACATTGTTTCATTGAATCTTCACAACCCTTTGAGACAGGTGCAATATGAGACAGGTGTAATTATGAAGAATTATGTAATGTTAAATTGTAATGTGCCATACAAATGCAAGATATTTTTAACCCAGTATTTTCTGCACCCCATGTCACTCTATTGTTGGGTGTACTGACTCTCCTCCATTCTAAGGTGAATGCACAAAAACCCATGCATAGGTCAGAGGTTAGCTATATGAGAATAACTACACAATTTTACCTGATACGTAGCCTTAAAACCTCATTGTATTGAATAAATCCAGTTCAGCAGAAATGACTTCCAAAATGAAATTCACAGCCATACCACGCCTTGAGACTGAATCCTTTCATACTGCAGAGAGACGTATTTTTAAATTGGCAAGTAGTATATGAATCCCTTAAATGCTTCAGTATTTTTGGAGTATTAAGAATTTTTTTTGTTTGTTTTGGAAAGAAATACATTTTGCTAATTAGCATAGAGCAGCATTTAAAACCCTGCCCCAAGAGTATTCAAGCGTAGATGTGGCGTAACAGTAGAAAAAAGATACATACAACTGATGGTAAATATTGGTGTTGATGAGGGGAGAGGTGGATAAAGAAGGAGGGAAAAAGTAGGTATACATTTCAAACTGCACTCGGTTCATTCCAATACAAACGTGGTATTTGGGTTCCTAACAGTTATTTTCACTGCTTTTCGGCACTCAGGGTCACCATTGCTTCAGCCCAAATAAAGAAGCTCATTAGTAAAAGATGTCCCAGAGAACAGCACGACTCATTTACTTGAGAAATCACATGCAAAAGAAATCCCTAGCTAATAATATTTTGGAGTTATTTTTGAGAAAAGACGATACAGGGGAATGGTTAGAGTTATAAAAGGAAATTCCGAATGAAAAATTCACACTCTTCATTCCAGATCAGCTAGTTTGGAAAGAAGCACGATTTCCACACAGGCCATTAAATATGACCTTACTTGGACTTGTACCCTTGCTATTCTTCTTAATTTTCAATTGCTGAAGGTGGAAAATCACTCACTAACGTGGCGCCTTCTAGGGTGTTCTGAGGAATTAGTAGGACCTGGACTGGGCAGTTTTTCAGGAACTATACACATAAAAAGCATTCTAGATTTTTTGTACCAATTTATACAAGGAGAAAATGATATGGATACAGTTCTATACAGTTCTAATAAAATATTATTCATCATACAAATACTGATATCAAGTTCATCTCTCTTTTTTTTGTGCCCCCCCCCCGCCCCCCGCCATGGGGGAAACAATTCATTGAAAAACATTTCATTGTTTCCCTGAGAAGCATATTCTACCCTAGAGGAACTTTGAATAGTAAAATTTATCTAGAAAAGAAATTTGTGAAAGATTTGACATTTTCTCTCTTTGAAAAGATGTGTGTTTCCAACTGTCCCTAGATCCCAGCAAGCCTCAAATGGAGCCAGAAAGGGATAGGAGAGAGAAGAACCGATGTGTAAATTTGTTGTGAGAGGTTCTCCTGGGCTGACCCGGGCTTCATCATGCCAGCTGGACTGCTGATGTCAGGACAGTCAACAAGTTGACAACAAACCAATTTTGACTTCACTTTTATAAAGTGAAACCTAGCAAATAATCTAAGAGCCTCAAGGTGGCTACCCAGTGGTGCTGGATATACTGAATTATTTTGACAAGGACGGCCAAAAACACGCTACATCATCACTGCTGACTGCCATGTACTGCTAAAAGTTGAACCTTAAGAAAAGTAAAGATTTGAAAGAAAATTTATGTTATTTTATTCGAGCGAAGAATGACTGGTTGATGTTAGGCCAACTCTGATTGTTGTAAGCATGACCATATAAAACTAGTGCTATGAGTATCTTGAAATGGTTACATCTTAGTAAAGTGTTTATTCTGACTAATGAATTCTTGATTTAGACATAGGTCTGCCAGGATAAACGGAGAAGGCAATGGCAACCCACTCCAGTACTGTTGCCTGGAAAATCCCATGGATGGAGGAGCCTGGTGGGCTGCATTCATGGGGTCTCTAAGAGTCGGACACGACTGAGCTACTTCACTTTCACTTTTCACTTTCATGCTTTGGAGAAGGAAATGGCAACCCACTCCAGTGTTCTTGCCTGGAGAATCTCAGGGATGGTGGAGCCTGGTGGGCTGCCATCTACGGGGTCGCACAGAGTCGGCCACAACTGCAGTGACTTAGCAGCAGCAGCAGCAGCTGCCAGAATAAAAGCTTTATCACATGCCCTGAGACTTAAAGCTCTTGTCTGCACGGAACTGTTTCCACCTGGGCAGGGGGTGACAGGAATAATTGACAATATTCCGAACTGGATCTCTAAATCCTAACTCTGTGCCTGGCCCAAGGGAGATACTTAGGAAATGCCTCCTGGATCACTGAATTCTAAGACTGTAATGTTACTGCCTGCTGTTCCTTACATTTTTCATAGGAAAAAAATAAAGAGAAAATTTTCTGTTCTTCAAAGACTCTCAGAATATGAAGGAGAATGTGGCCAACAAAGAAGACACACCTGGCCCTTCTTTGTTGGGAAATTTACAGGAGGTAAAACCTCAGCTGTCTGGTCATCGAGAAGTGATCATGTTGAGTACAACATTATCAGAAGAATTACAGTGGATCCGTAAGATTCCTGTACAATTCTTGAAATCTAACAGCTGCATTCTGTGGTTCTTCCAAGGACAAAAGAAGGGCTCATTAAATCCAGTATTTCCCCAGCTAGTTGCTTAAAATCAGAGAGTAAAACTGAGAAAGGATGACGCTTCCTTCTCCTCCAGCAACCAGCAGGGAGTTTCACTTCTGACACATTAAAAGATACAGGGTTCCAAGCCTCAGGGATGGGGACTTGGGTAGAGATTCAGGCTTGAATCTAGACAAGCTGCAGCTGAAAAAGATATATAGACAGGGAAACTGAGGAGATGCCTAGCCCCTGGACTGTCTCTACTTGGGAAATTTATGCTGATCTTCAGGAGAAGATTATCAGGATAGCCTGCTCCTGGATAAGAATTTCTTTTCCCAGACCTGCATCCCTCTGACTACAAGGCAACTTGAACCTCCTAAATCTCGGCACTCCACATGGAACAATTTAATTTTCTTTCTCAGCCTCATGTGATGCAAGTCACTGATCTTTATACCTTCCTTGGCCAGCTTCCATTCTACAGCTCTGAAAAATCTCTATATCCTTAAGCAGGTCTTACAAGAAACCTCCACTTGGATGTCTAAAGGCTTGTGCTCTTTGTGTTTTAGACTTCTGCTTCACGAGGCAGGCCCCCAGGTAGAAATGCGTCCATGCTAAGTCACTTCAGTCGTGGCCAACTCTTTGTGACCTTATGGTCTATAGCCCACCAATCTCTTCTGTCCACGGGATTCTCCAGGCAGGAATACTGGAGTGGGTTGCCATGCCCTCCTCCAGGGGATCTTCCTGACTCAGGGATCAAACCATGTCTCTCATATCTCCTGCATTGGCAGGTGGGTTCTTTACCACTAGTGCCACCCTAAAAATTGAAGTTGTTTAGAAGAGAAATTTTCTTTTTTAAAATATATTTCAGATGCATCTTTGTTGGGATTATTATAACAAAGACTAAGTGGTTTATAAACAACAGAAACTTATGTCTCACAGTTCTGGAGGCTGGAAGTCTGAAATCAGGGTGCCAGCATGGTTGGGTTCTGGTTTCAGGTCGCCGGTCACTGACCTTTCGTTATATCTTCATGTGGCAGGAGAGTGAGCTGGCTCTCTGGTTTCTTCTTATAAGGGCACTAATCCCATTCATGACAGCTCTGTCCTCATGACATAATCACCTCCCAAAGGTCCCACCTCCCCAATACCATCACACTAGGGGTCAGATTTCAACACGGAATTTTGAAAGTTAGCAAAGAGCACATAAAAGGATGTATGTTGTTGTTGTTTAGTTGCTAAGTTGTGTCTGACTCTTTGTGATCCAGGAAGGGGTGGCAGAGAATGAGCTGGTTAGATAATATCACTACCTCAATGGACATAAATTTGAGCAAGCCCCAGGAGATAGTGCAGCACAGAGGAGCCTGGCCTGCTGCAGTCCATGGGGTCACAAGAAGTCTAACATGACTTAGCTACTGAACAACAACCACTACAGATTTATTGCAGAGATCAGCTAATCAGTGTATTTCTCCCAAGTTCTCTCTGTATACTTGGAGGCCATTGTCATTATTGGGCTTATATTTTGACTCTGTCAGCCCCCATTACTTTAAAAATTACAACAGCAACATCAAAACTTCTATTTTTACCCTGTAATTTATACTGTTCCTAATCCTCACTTTTAACACTTGACAAGTGAAACTACCCCACAAAGTTCTGATTATAAAGCCTATCCTGGCCCCCCTTTTATTATCATGTTCCTTTGTGATATTTCTCCACATCATGTTATTTTTATAAGTACTCCAAGTATATTCTGTGTCTATAAACCACATCTGGGTTTTTCTACAGTCTTAGCACTTTACATCTTTTGTGTGTGTGTTAGTCACTCAGTCGTGTCCGACTCCTTGCAACCCCAGGGACTATAGCCCACCAGGCTCCTCTGTCCGTGGGATTTCTCAGGCAAGAATACTGGAGTAGGTAGCCATTCCCTTCTCCAGGGGATCTTCCAGACCCAGGGACTGAACCCAGGTCTCCCTCACTGCAGGCAGATTCTTTGCAGAATCTAAGATACCAGGGAACTCTATTAATTCCTGACTCTTCTACTTTTTAAACACTTTTCCTCTCATCTGATATTTTATGTTTTATCTCCCTGTTTCTAGACTCTCCCATGGGTTTCACAAATTAAATGATCTACAAGACAGGAGCAGAGGTCATAACCCTTCCCTCCTTACGAACTTCCAAAGCTTCCCGCTACCTATGAGAATAATGTTGAAATTCCTCATGGCATCCATGCTCATCATCTGACTTCATAGACTCCTGATTCACTAGTTCCCCTAAGGAACCGAACAATCTGATCAGACTCATCTGCCCGGGGCACCTTAGAAACGATCCTTCAGCCTGCCTCCTGTGTCTAAGCCGCTGTCGTCACCTGCTCTCAGACCCTTTCCATTGATTCTCGGTGATCTGAAGCCCACCCTGACTTTGTCCTAGCTCATTTCCCCTGACTGCCCTCAGGGGCTTCATCCCATCCTGTCACCTTGTGTAGGAGACTTCTGCTCCCTCCACTGCCCCCTAGAACTCCACCTGCTCTGCCTGTATCTGCCCTGCAGAGCCATAGCCATTTGGTGGAAACTGATAGTCACTTGGTCAGTGTCTGACTCTTTGCGACCCCATGGACTGTAGCCCGCCAAGCTCCTCCGTCCATGGAATTCTCCAGGCAAGAATACTGGAGCCATTTGGTAAGTATCATAAAATGGTACAGAGCAAGATTTTTGCTTTTTCCCCCACCATTTTCTTACTGAAATACATTCTTTTTTAAAAAAATAGAACTCTTGTTCTGTCAAGGTCATTTTAAAATGTTTCATTTTTCCTGAGTGGTGCAATTGAGTGACTAATTTTCTTCTCTGTATACTTTTGTATTTTCTAAATAGTCTGCTAAAAAAAATATTGCAGTTAGTATTTATAGCAATAACAAACCCTGACTATGTGACAACAACCATATAAAGTAAATATTTCTATCCCTATTTTGCATGCCATGTAATTTATTTAAAACTTACCCTTCTGTCTGACTACACACTGAAGCTTTTTACCTGTTATACTCTCCA